>NW_005369942.1:9163456-9232174 GCF_000412655.1 Myotis brandtii
GGGAGCAGACCTAAACTGCAGTCGGACATCCTTAGCGCTGCTGAGGAGGCAGGAGAGGCTCCCGCCACCACCGCTGTGCTGGCAGCCATCAGCCTGGTCTGTGGCTGAGCAGAGCTCCCCCTGTGGGAGCGCACTGACCACCAGAGGGCAGCTCCTGCATTGAGCGTCTGCCTCCTGGTGGTCAGTGTGTATCATAGTGACCAGTCATTCCCAGTCATTCTGCTGTTAGGGTCAATTTGCATATTACCCTTTTATTATATAGGATAATGTGATAGGCATATTTGTTAATTCATGCCATAACTTAACAAATTTCATTTGTTCACTCAGTATTTTGATGGAGAGGGAAGAATCTGATGAGATTCTAGTACATTAATGTATTTTCTCTGGAAGAGTTCATTAAACTGTGAAATTAGTGAATTAGCAGCGGTTAAATTAAAAAAAAAATATATATATATATATATGCCAAAGGAGACATACTTAAAAGGATTAAATTAAAAGAAAACAAAATTCTTAGCATCTCTGATTTGATGAGCTGCTAGGCTGGTGTGAAGCTGAGCTACAGTGGAAGCACTGGGGTAGCAATAGAAGATGACATTGGTGGTGACATTGGACTTGCAAGGCCACTTCTTGACTCATAGCGGATCGTGCATCCATTCCTGACCTTTAGATGGACTGTGCATGGTTACTGAAGCCCTCTGCGGGAACTCTTCCTTCTCCAGCACGCATGAAGAGGACTGGTGTCTTTCCCCTTCTGGTTTTTGCTTTTCTTTATCTGTTTTTCCTTGCACTCATCCTCCTTACTTGCATGTCTTGCATGCAGTCAGTTCTATGCATTAGGGGATCCCTTCCTTGTTAAGTAAAGGCTTTTTCTTCTTGTGCTGCCATGTCGGAAACAAAATGACAAGCGACCTTCTGTGCAGCTATAATGATGTCTCCGGCACTGATACACAAAACCTTTTTGCACATTTTCTCTCTCACCTGTGTGGCCTGCTCAGATCCAGCTCTATTGGCAGGGAAAAGAGTTCCTAAAGGGACATTTGCCAAGTATGGCCCTGAAGGAACTGCTGAACTGTTTTCCAGATGGTTGGATTGGCATTTTGGGGATGTGTGAAGTGAAGGGTGTTTATGATTCTCCCAGCTCCACCTTCTCTCAAAGTTTCCATTGTGGTTTGGGTGTCCTGGATACTTGGGATATAAAACACGTTGGACAGACTTTATAGCTTACCTCAGATCTGAAGGACATAAGGTGACTCCTCAGATATGCTGCTCTGCTATCCTAGAGAAACCATGGCCTTTTGATTCAGAAACACCTGCCTAACTCCAGCTCAGCTACCTGGAGCAGTCATATCTCCTCTGTGAACTTCATTTTCCTCTTGAGTGAAACAGGAATAATAATAACTATCCCAAAACAATAATTAGAAACCTGATAGGAGAATGCCTATAAAATGCCTATTACAAAGCCTCGTATACTGAGTGCATGCAATATGCTAAGTATTATTATTAATTACAGAGGCCCGATGCACAAAATTCGTGCAAGAGTAGGCTGCCTGGATCCCTCCCTTGTAGCCCCAGTGGCTGCCTCAATCCCACAGCTGCAGCCCTGGCTTTGTCCCGGGAAGACATCCAGTTAATTAGTATATTATGCTCTTATTATTATAGATATTGATACTAGAGGCCCAGTGCATGGATTCATGCACCGGTGGGGTCCCTCGGCCTGGCCTGCGGGGATTGGGCTGAAACTGGGAGGGTCCTGGATTGCAAAAGGGCAGTTCTCAGGTGACACACCCCAAAATTGGATTCCCTCCTCTCTGGTTCCGGGTGCATCACCCAAGAACTACAGCTGCCAAGTCACCACAGCTCAGCAGCTCCTGCATTGAGCATCTGCCCCCTGGTGGTCAGTGAGCATCATAGCTATCAGTCAGACGGTCAGATGGTCAGACAGTCACTTAGGCTTTTATATATATAGATTACATAATTCTATTTTACTCAGGAATCATTCTCAGGCCCAAGCCCAGCATACAAGTTGGGAAGTTTTAGTTCTAGCACAAAACACTGATGCCTGTGATGTGCCTCCAGCCTTCCTTCCCACTCCCCACTCATCCCCTCAAGCAAGCCGAATTCTGTCCACACACACCTGTGTGCAAACACACACCTTGTCAGAAAGGTAGTTTTGATATTCAAGGGACTTTACTTCATTACTATAAAAAGGTTTCACAATATTTTAATCCAAAATGTTTCATGTTCTTTTGGTGAGCCCATCAAAAATAAAAAATAAAAATAATCAAGACAACGTAATAAATGTCAATTGTATGTCATTACTAAGACGCCACCAGGCCAACACCATTGCATGCTTGAGTAGACTGAGAATCAGCTCCGGGTGAGAGGGCTCATTAATTGAATTATGTGTGTTTTCTTCCACGATGCTTTCTAGTCTCTGGTTACATTTTCCTTGGTCCTTGGCTGCATCCTCAGATCTGTATTTGACACTTTTCCCCATTCAGTTTCTGGGCTCTCTCCCCAAATCCTTAATATTCCTCCTCACTCTGCCTCATGCAGGTACCACAAGTTTTAAACTCTTCATGTTCCTCTCCCAGCAGCAGCTTTTATTCCCTCCTTTCCAGAGAGGTCTTCCCATGTAACCTTTGTTTTCCTGGAGCCCATGCTCTTGGTTGTTTTGATGCAGTGCCTGGAGGGAGGGGTCCAAAGCATTAACCGGGAGAGAGTGGAGATACGCATTCCCTGCATACTTGACCTCTGGAGAGAGAGATGGGGTGTGAGTGCAAGAGACAGGACCGCTTGCCCCTGGGTCTTCATTGTGTTTTAGTTGTAAATAGAACAACATTAATTTACTTGGCAATGAGGGACAGGGTAAGATCTCTGCAGTGAGAAATAAGTGGTGAGCACATTTCTGATTGCGGAGGTGTTTACGCAGGGAAATCAGAATGAAAGATCATCCCTCTGTTATTTCTGCAGGAACAGTCATTGCTGGCTTCCCCTGACAATCTGTGCATTGGCCTCTGGCTGTGGAAGTCTGCACAAGTACTTCTGTAGGCTCCTGACCTCAACTGCCTCAGGCTCACACTGACAAAGAAAGCCACACAGTAAGTCTCCAGTCCTCACTTCCTGCTGGTTTGCCTTTCGGCTTTTAGTCACAGGTATTGGTCCTGGAAGGTATATCCTGGGAGCAGCACCAATACCTCTGCCTACTTCTCACTGCTCTCTGAACCATGACTGTAGGCCTACGGAAGTTTACTTTTTACTTATCTTTGAGTAGGTCTTTGTATTTGGTGAACAATTAGAAGAGGCACACAGAGTTACTAAGGAAACTGGCAAATGCTAAATGCCACCATGAGGGCACCATGGTGCTTCCTGATTTCCACAGTCTCTCTCCCCGGGTCTCAAGTCCACTGGGGGCTTCTGCCAGCATCCGGGGAACTACCCATGGAACAGGGATCGCAAACCCACCTCCTTATTCTCCCCCAACACTGGGCACGAACCATTTCCTTCCTCCGCAATATGAGCCAGGGGAAGAGAAATAGGATGCATCCGTCATCCTCATGGCATGAATAAATATTAGCAAATAAGCTCTAACAGGAGTTAATAAAAAATGTCAACTGATATATAATAAGGCATTATGAGACATACGGAAGAGAGCAGCAAAATGGTACTGACTCAGAGGAAAATCCTTCCCCGAAATGAATTTAGTGCATGACACAGAATAAAATGTAGAGCTTACTTGTTTCTTATTCTTAGCAATACAACAGAAAGCTTTAGTTCTGTTAAACAGGACAGGCCTGGATAAGAAAAGCATGAAATTCAGTGGGAAATAATTGCCCAATAAAATGGTCACTGAAAAGAGTAAAAAGCAGATTTAAATAGAAGAAATTCAAATGAACAATAAATAAATAGACTTACAAAGCATTTCCAGAATCTATAAGAAAGATAGAAATGAAAGGTCTTAGAGAAATGAGTGTATGTAGAGCACTAACTGTAGCAATCTAAGTTATGCTTGAGGAAAAACAAGAAAAAATTAAATATTACTGTCAGAACTAATGATCAGAGAAATAAGTGAAGAAGTCTTCTATGATCACATCGGAACGTGGGCCACTCTGAAGGCCTGGAGATCGCACCTGTGCAACCCTGGGGCGTGTCATTCACATGGAGTTGGGAAAGGGGGCTGGGCCATTCAAGAAAGCAAATCATTTATCAAAAATGAATAAAAGAGATAATAACTCCATGAAAGTCTTTTAAAAATGATTGCCTATAGGTCACTAAAATCAAATTAAATTCAAATCTTTCCTTTCGTATAATAGATGCCTAAAGAAAATTCTGTACTATTTATAAAACTTTCACTCGAAAGAGCTGAGTAACGTTACTATTTAGCATTTGAAAGCACAAATGTTCGGGTATAAAAGCCTCCGGGGAAATGCTCAGTGACGTGCTAGGTCACTATGAGGGAAATCAGGAGGAGAAATTCTCTTTCTGTGGGATAATGGTTTTTACATGAGGCTTAAACGATAAAGAAATATGTAAATAAGCTTTTATGTAACTAATAATTATAAGAATTAAAGATCAATGCTGGTAAATCTGTATTTCTAAACCACAGAGAAAGAACTAGTTTAAAGGATAAGGCAAGCAGGGGAAGAACTTCTGAAACTGAGAAGACCACCCAGACGTGGGTTTGCCAGTGAAGGTTTTCTTTAATTTGTTTCATTTCATTGAGGGGGACTTCACGCAAACCCAGAGACACCACTCTTGCTCTCAAAGGAACCCAATGAGGACAAGAGCAACACAGTTTGGGGAAACACACAGACTTGGTGGGGGTTGTTTATTTCTGTCTTTATCTACCAGGTTTGATTTCCAATGACCTCCTTTGGCTTAGATTTATGTCTACCTAGGACATTGGGTGTTCACACCTGAAGGAGGCATATCCTATTCTTAAAAAAAAAAAAGCGTAAAAAAGAGAGAAAAATATATCGGTGACCCTAAAAGATCGTATAAACAAATTAAAAAGTTGGAAGGTTTGAGGATGGAAAGAAGAAAGCAGAATTATAATGTCTTTTGTCAGAAAGATCAAATGTTATTGTTCTGTTTTATATTGAGATGATTAAATGAATGCAAATTAGGAATGTTTGTGAAAACTTCCATTGTTAAATTAAAAGCACATTAATTTCTAGATTATTATAATATACATGCAACTGTTTGTGGCAGGCTGATTGCTCATTGTTTCCTAATCTCTTGCCCCTTTGTCCTCAGCAACTGTACCTCAAAATTATAGCTGGGCACATAACTGCGGAGGAAAAGGTTATATCTCCTTGTACCTTTGAATCTGGATGTGAGACTCTAACTAATTTGGGGACAGTAAGGCACAGATAAAAGAGGTGAGTGAAACTTAAGGGAGTGTTTTAAGGGGTCATGCCTTTCTGCTTCCTGGTTCTCTTTTTGGCTGACTGGAATGAATACAATACATAGGTGACATAATGCTTACCTCCAGGTAAATAACATTATTCCAAGTGATATGTTGTCATTTATTTTTCTGAGACAGACAAGATTAAGGATCTTGCTAATAAAGATAATTCAATAATTATATTTAAAATTATTTGATTACTTCCAGAGACTGAGAGATATATTTAATTAAAGTTTAATTTTAAAATTTCTTAATAGTAAGTTATACTACTAGCTTATAAATAAAAACAGTTTTAAATTAGATTTATTATATCTATATATCATATTAAAAGTACTTACTACTAAAGACATATATCTTCACAAAGTAAAAGATTCAAGTAATATCCTAAATAATATGTTGCATTTCATTTAACAATTGAATTGTTTGTAAAATAAAATAAAATTTTACTCCTGGGAAGGGAGGTCTAAATCATTTTCTCAGAATTATCACATTAAATTTTA
The DNA here is from genome assembly GCF_000412655.1 of Myotis brandtii. Lineage (NCBI taxonomy): Eukaryota > Metazoa > Chordata > Mammalia > Chiroptera > Vespertilionidae > Myotis > Myotis brandtii. The sequence goes on from NW_005369942.1 coordinate 9,169,364, forward strand.
CTGGTCTGAGTAAACTGACCTTGGCCCATTAAAACATTCTCAACTCATCCATTTTACTGTAGCCAAAATCTACATATTTTGAAGCAAAATACCTGCTTGAATTCCAAAATACCTGCCTGTGAACACCCCTGTCCTCTAATGTAGGGCCATTTTTCTGTGGCCTTTCCCATAAGGCCTACATTGTTCTCTGGGGCTTCACAGGAAGCACTGGGCTAGCTATCTGAGTATAGAAAACTATGCTGACATTTTATCAGATAAACATGATATGTTCACCTGAGTCTTTTAATCTGCATTTTGAGCAGGGAACATAAATACAGAAACCCTGCGAGGAGGCCCTGCAGCCAATTCAGTTAGCAGCAGAGCAGGGGAGAGTTCTGAGAGCCCTTGGATGCCGCCTCCATCATCTTCTCTGTGCCGACTCAGTGATATTACTCCCCTCCTCCCCGTAGAGCAGCGAGATTGGGGTTGCAGTTCCCTTCCTGTAATTTCTGGATAGCAGGGTGAAAGGTTCCTTATATTTCAGAAAAAAAAGGGATGGCCTTGATGTTTCACTTTATAACTTATCCCTGGCCTCCCTCTTTAATCCACAAGAGCCAGAAATGTTGATCCTGAGTACCACTAATTCTGAAAGAGGTTCTTCATAACAGATTATCACACCGGTTTTATCTTCCATGCCAATCCTGATTATATTGTTTTGTTTTGTGTTGTGTTGTTTGTTTTTTATGGCTATTTCTAATGTTAATAGAGAATAGTAGATTTTGTAAATCCCATTCCCATGATGGACAAGGAATCGTCATCCAGTGTTTAGTAACTGGAATCTCTAATATAAAATATTGGCCTGTGGGACTTTATATTATAGCATCATTTTTAGTAATGATGTTACTATAAAATGGTAAGTGACTTTATTTTGTTAATAAAATGAAAGCATAAGTCATTTTTACAAAGTGTCATAATTTCTCCTTCTGGTCTTCATTTATAGCCATTCAAACAATAAATTTGGGTCAAGTAGTCATAAACTTTGTGTCCAATAACAGGGTTTTACATTTAATATTGTCGTTTTTAAAATAATGAATCATTTTAGTATCTAGTAATATTTCTAAAATATAGAGATAAATCTAACATGTACTCTCTGGTGATTAGTTTTATGAAAGATGGCTGCCCTTTCTCTATAACACATTCTAATTTTTTTCCATGATTCTAAGCCAGAAATATAGTTTGGTAAAGTGATTTTAATATAGTAACTTAGAAACATATGCCCCTCACTCTGGTTAAACTATCTGGCTGGATTTAAATACTTTGAATAATAAATAAATAAATATTTAAGAGTACAAAGTAACCTAAAGAGCATGCAGAGGGCACTGACCAAATAAAGAATATGGTAGACTTTCAAGCATATCCTGTTGCTTTAACTTGAACGTGATGAAAAAAAGTAATGAACATTTGGTAATTTCCTATCTATTAAAAACAAATTAAAACAAAATTGGGCTTAGGGCAAGATTTCAAGAGTGAAACAATCGCAAAGATCATACACAAAAATGCAGCTAATGGACTAATTGAGAATGGTATATTCATTAATAATAAGACATGAATATACCTCCCGGATTTTTTTTCATTGTGCAAAGCAATGATAAATCTGTAGGTTTGACAGCTGAACTCTCTTTTTGTCATGTTGCGTGCTTTCTCCTGCTTTCTCATTTACACTGTTATTAAAGCACACATTCGTACACACAACGTCAGAGTGGGATTGTTTGCTCGGTAGACATACGACTCCTTGAGGGCAGCAAGCAGCACGTTTCTTTTGTTACCACTGCCTTGAGCAGAGTCTCCTACACTCAATGGATGGATGCTTTTTAAATAAATGGTTTAGTGCAGAGGTAGTTAAGTAGAGCTCCTGGTATGGCATATCATTTGTTGCTTATACATTACTGGCCATAGAATGTTTTAATCCTCACCTGAGGATATGTTTTTTATTGATTTTTACAGAGAGAGGAAGAGAGAGGGAGAGAGAGAGAGAGAAAGAGAGAGAGAGAGAGAGAGGCATGAATGTGAGAGAGGAACCACTCAGTTGCCTCTAATATGCACCCCGACCAAGAATTGAACCCACAACTTAGGTATGTGTCCTGACCGGAATCGAACCTCAACCTTTCAGTGCACAGCACAGTGCTTCAACCAACTAAGCAAACTGACCATAGAATTTTTTAAATTCTAATTTACTGGTCCTGGCTAATTAGCTCAGTTGGTTAGAGCATCTTGATACTCTGGGCACATACAAGAATCAACCAATGAATGCATAACTAAGTGGAACAACACATTGATGTTTCTCTCTCTCTCTCAAAATTAATAAATTAATTAAAATTCTAATTTACTTAATCAAAAATATAGAAAATCCTTATATACTCTGACAGAAGCATCTTGATTCTATCCTTTTGATAATATATTTTTGGAAAATGCCATATTTGGATTCCTATACTTTTATAAACTATAATATAGCACAAGCAACATGTCATTATGGAGGTTGGCTATTTTAATAGGAATGTAATTTCTCAGATGAACACAATGAATATAAGATAAACAATTTGCAACCATTAAGTAACATTGGCTTTCATCATCTAAATAATTATTGTCATTACTTCATTAAAGTAATAGATTTTGTGTCAAGCTTCCTTACAACTGTTTTGGTAAACATGTAGAAAGATTAGTATTTCAACCTGTTTTTGGTCTACATTAAAGAACATTTTGTATTGTTCTCATTATGACTAAGTCTGTTGTCATTCAGACAGGTTATCACCAAAGGGAAAAACAAACAAACAAAATATTGCAAAACTAACCGCCAAAAACTGACTTGACATTGCTAAATTTGTGTTATGTTTATGATTTCAAGTGTTACTTTCTCTCTTGCGTAGCCAGAACTTCAAGACATCTGTAAAGCAATGCAGTCTGAGTTGAGAATCCTTAGAGATGTTTGTGATTTTCCTGCCAATATTTTATGGTTGTTGCACTCATGCCTGTTTTATCAGCAATTTATTTTCAAGAAAATTCCTATTATCATTTCCATAGTATTCAAAGTAATTTTTATGAAAGCAATTTTCTTCTGACAATCACGTACCATTGTTTTGCTTGATATTGAATTACATTGTGAAATTGCAATGTTAAGAAACTCTGGCCCAAACAGGTTTGAGAACGAGCCCATGTCAGCAAACTCCAGTAAACAAACTGTCCCAGTGGCTTGGAGGCTACTAGCCTTGAGCATTCAGCATTTTATAGAGGCAATGGAGACCTGCGATATTGTGATTCTTAAGAAACATATTTGGTCATTCGTCACCTGTGGCATCTGATGCTATCTCTGGGTAGGTAGTGACAGAATTTAGTTGGATTCTCAGACACCCGGCTAGTTTCAGAGAATGGCTTGGTGGTGAGGGAAGCTACCCACCCACCCACACACAATTGGAAATTGGTTTCAGATTCTACTCAGTAAAGTAGAGTTTCTGTAATGTTTTCCAAGTTCTTCACAGCTAATATGTAGTATTTCAGTAATAAGGAATGGCAGAAGAACTTGCATATAATTAATAATAAATCATATTTCCTTTAATAACCATTAGAATAAAACATACAAAAGTCTCAGGTTATATGTGTTTGATGAATATCAAATAACCTGTATCCAAACTACTTGAAGCATGTGTTAAATTTATAGAAATAACAGGCAAACAAGCGTATAAACCAGACTTATTTTAAGTATTTTATACATCTTGATCAAGCTATTTTCAGATCTGTGATCTTTATAAAATCACAAGAATTATCCTACATCACATGATATATTGAAATATTAGTTAAAAGAAAGTTAATAAGATAAGTACATATGAAATACATCAATAAGGAATGTAAGAAGTTATTGTAGTGAATTAGTGTTTTGTGTTCCAAAGATTTTCAGCGCTTAAAAAGTTTATAAAAGTGGCAAATACATTTTAATATTCAGCCTCATCTATTACAAGATTGTCAAAGCTGATCCACTTTTATTACTGTGAAATGTTCTCAGAGTTCTTTTGAGAAGTCATAAAATTTCTAACAAACTACTTAGTGCTGACATGCAAGATAGAAGTCTCAGAGGAAATCCAGCTAAGGTCAGTAAAAAGAATCTGAGAAGGTTGTTTTTGACTCCGAAAACAATGAAGGCGAGAACATATAAAATTGCTTTATAGTTCTGTTCATATAGCTAATCAATAGATTCATTTGATTTTTGTTTAATTTGGATGCATTTAGGCTAACTTTGCAAAATAAATTAAAATATTTGTTATTCTCTGCTAAAAATGGTTTGAGTGCACCTAATATTAATTCTACATACTTATCAAGGTTATTGTTAGATTTTTATCTTTTATGAGAAATACTCATGAGAAGAAATAGATAATAAAGTTCTCTCACTTTCCACTCTCCTCAAAGTTGTAATTTTGGTAGGATTTAAATCTAGTATTTATTCTACTCACTTCATAATATTTTCATTTTATAAAATGTAGATTTTTGGAAGGCTTTACCACTGACTCTTTAATGAACTAATAAAAAAAGGAATATTTTAAACATCATGAAATGGACATGATCTTCAAACAAAAAAATTAACAGAAAAATGTGCTTATTCCTATGATAGTCTTTACTGTTCAGTTCATAAATCACTTTATTCCATACAATATACTTCCAACACACTGCCATATATGATAAAATATATGTGGAAATTACATATGTAGTATACATTTTCATAAATATACAGGCACACAGGAATATCTAATAAGATGTCATATATTTATCAGAATTAGGACATGCATTTTAATTATGTTTTAGCAAATGACATGATTGGCCTGTTGTCGGAATCATGAACTGGACATCTTTTCCTAAATTGTATGTATTCTTGGCGTGATACGGAAAGATCTGTCCTAGGCGGAATGGACCCATCGGTGTATACCGACAAAAAGGTGATCTGTCTCAACTGAATATGAGCACAGCCTATGTTCTCATTCACTTACTATAGGACAGCTATTTGGGGTGACCTCTCTCTGGTAGCTAATATGATATCTGACTTGCTTTCACTTTCCTATTTAAATATCTATAAAATCTCCTGGAATTGGGGTGTGCAGGAGTTGGCGGGTCTTTGTTGCACTCTTGCATTGTGTTTCTCTCCCTCACCCTTCTTCTCTCTCCAAAAATTAATAAAATTGCCCATCTGGCATGGCTGGGTCATTGAGCTTTGACCTATGAACCAGGTGGTTAAGGGTCGATTCCAGGTCAGGGTACATTCCTCAGTTGCTGGCTCAAACCGAGTGTGGCGTGTGCAGGAGGCAGCCAGTCAGTGATGCTCTCTCATCATTGGTGCTTCTATCTCTCCCTTCCTTTCTGAAGTTAATAAATATATATTTTAAAAATCAATAAACTATTCTCAAAAATAAAAAAATAAATATCTATAAAATCACACAAAATGATAAATGTTTGAAACAGCACCAGAATCTCATTCATTTTATCAATTTACTGTACTATGTACCATTATAGGTTCTGGGTTTTCATGGCAAATCTGGAAGCAGAATTTCTCTGCTCTTATGGAATTTCCATTCTAGTGGAGAGGGAGATGAGAAGTGAACAAACAAATAACAGCAAAATTCTTCTATAAAATGAATACATTCTTTAAAATGAGGATTATATGATATCAAAACCAATGGCTTAACCGGCATCAAAATGTACAAAATTAAAAACAGTGACAGGCCATGTCTTTCCATTGTGGCCATTCAAGGCTTTCTGTTTGTTTGTTTGTTTTTTGCTCATCAAACCTAGCATTTTTCCAGCTATAAAGATCCAATGACACTCATGTAGGCTGCCCATCTAGCCCATTCCTAGATTCCAAGGTCACTGCATCTCTGTCAAAGCTCTGATTGCCACCACCTCTCCTTCCCTTATGGTGATCGCACCCACCCCATCTGTTACTTTACCAGGCCTGTTGGTGACCCAGGAATCCACAGGCCCAATGCAATGGTGCCCTCGCCCACTAACATCCCTGTCTTCTAAGGACTGCACCTCAGAGCCTTTTCAAGATCCTGGGGTGTCTCCCACCCAGCCTCTCAGTGCTTTGTGGCTGGCATTCTCCTCTTGACACTCTTCCCGCAGTGCTCTTCACTGGCCAAAATTCCTCAACAAACAGTGGGCAAGAGAGTCAGGCTAATGTGTTTTCAGAAGTTAGTTACCTAAGATATAACCAATGCCGAGGAAGTTCAGAGAATTGATTGAGGAAATAGATGAAAGAACACCACTGCCACGCATAAATCTTCAGTGTGTCTTAGTAGAAAAGGAGAGCCAAAAGTAGTTAGAAGGGGGTGAGGATTAACTATTTCCTCCGTAATCTCAGTGTTAGATAATAGTAAAATCAGCTCTCATTTCCAAATTTGTCACAAATTCCAATATTGATCTACTTCTTCATCTCTTATTATAAAGAACCAAATCATTCATACATCTCTTCTGTGAACTCTATTATGTTTCAGCCTTCTTTTAACGTGCTCTAAGCACAGCTTTCATGGAAGAGTCACTTGTAGATGACAACACCGCAAATTCTATGACACTTGGAGTTGATAGCAGGCAGCTTTCTGAACACAGGATCATATAGGATTCAAATGACAGGCACTTGCAACATGGACTCTATGACATTATGCCTATCCATGCAAGGGGCAAATGTCTTCTCCAACGTGTTTTAGCTGGTCTACACATTGGCTAATTCTAATACAGCCTCAAATGAGAGTTCATTTTTAACAGTTATTAAGCTAATTTAAAACACAGCAACTACAATCCCACGAATGCCTTTGCCATTTCCATTATAGCAAGTGAACAGTCTCTCATGTTAAGGACAGGAACAACGCTTGTAATTGTGACTCAGAGTGTGGCCTTGGAGAATCCTAGCTGATCACTTCAGGAGTGTGAATTCCTCATTAGGTCAGATGATTGTTTCCAGAATGTAGCTTAACTAATGAACATACACATTTCAACTACTGTCTATGCTGAAATATTTTAGTCATTGTAATAATTATTTTTTTTGCTTTGGTGGGGTTGGGGGGTAGACTTAGCTAATTTTTTAAACTGAATTCAAATCACCCTCACCTTTCCTTCCCACTATGGAGGCATTCATCTGCTAATGTTTAAGAGTACAGATTTGAATTCTTTGGTTCAAATCCTGGCTGTACGACTTGTAGCCATTGGACCTGGGACAAGTTCTTTCCCCTGTCTGTGCCTTGATTTCCTCACCTGTGAAGTGAGGATAAGAACAGTAACTACCAGTAGGAATGCAGACTGGTGCAGCCACTATGGAAAACAGTATGGAGTTTCCTAAAAAAATTAAAAAATGGAACTCCTATTTGACCTAGTGATCCCACTTCTAGGAATATATCCCAAGAAACTAGAAACACCAATCAGAAAGGATATGTGCACCCCTATGTTCATAGCAGCACAATTTATAATAGTTAAGATTTGGAAACAGCCTAAGTGCCCATCAGCAGATGAGTGGATTAAAAAACCCTGGTACATCTACATAATGGAATACTATGCTGCTGTAAAAAAGAAAGAACTCTTACCATTCATGAATGGACATGGAGAGCATTATGCTAAGCGAAATAAGCTAGTTGGAGAAAGATAAATATCACATGATCTCACTCATTTGTGGAATATAATAAACATAAACTGATGAACATAAATAGATCCAGAGACAGAGAAGCATCAAACAGACCATCAAACTTGAGAGGGAAGGCGGGGGTGGGGGATAAGAGATCAACCAAAGGACTTGTATGCATGCAATAAGCATAAATAATGGACACACACAGCAGGGGGGTGAGGGCATGTGCCGGGGGTGGGGGTGGGGATGGACTGGGAGAGGTCAATGGAAGAAAAAGGAGACCTATGTAATACGATATGTGATACTTTAAACTATAAGGAATTAAAACAAAATAAGAACAGTAGCTATAACTGTGAGGACTGTTGGGCACAATGCAAGTGCTTTGTGAATATTTGCTATCATTATAATTAGCAATAGCATTGGGTTGATCCTAAAAATACTTCCCTACCAGCTACTTTAACTTTATTGTGCCTTAATTTTAATACAGTATTTATTTATTATTTATTTCTAGTATTCATTCTAGTGTTTACTTAAAATATATTTCTAATATAGTCATGCAGGAAAACCTAACTCTAAGTCTAGAAAAATACATTCTCTACTCCAGTGCCCGATTCAACTCTAATAAGAAAACCTTATATAGACAGGGCCTGTTTGCTGCTGTGTCAAATGAAGACTCATTTGGGTCTTTATTATTGACTGTTACTGGTCCTGGGTCAAAACCCTCTTTTATTTCCTGAAGTGACTATTTCAGAGCATCCTAAACATGCACTTTCTATTATTTTGAGAAAATTTAGGTGACTTGATGTAATTTATTCAAAATCTTGCCCCTCAAATCTCATCAATGTGTGACTTCCATGCTCTGTCTCTACTTCCGTAACTCACCCACTGTAATGTCCTGTGACTTCATTGTACTGGGATCAATCTCACTGAAGTCACCAAAAATCTTCCACGTGCCAGGTTAAAAAGATAATTTCAATCCTTATCACATTGTAACTCACTGTACCATGCGACAGCACTGCACATTTCATCCTTCTTAAATCTCCTTCTCTTTTTATTTCCATTATCACAAGCTTCCCAGGTTATTTCCACCTCTCTGTACCTCTCCATTGTTCATGCCTGCACTGTTGGTGTCCCACTCTTCAGCCAATCTCCTAGCTCCACCAGCACGCTGCTGTTTCTCACACTGACCTCTATAGTCCATACCTTTGTCTTTGCTTCATCATATAGTCTCCACATTTACAACCTGCTTAAAAGCTTTTGTATATATGGTTATTTTTAGGTAACTGGGATAGATAGTTGGCTTTGTACTAGGTAGAGACAGAGTCAAAACGTGGTAGGCATAATTATTAAAGAAAGGCTGTAAATGTCTTGAATAGAAAAGGGTCAGAAAGTTGAGAAATATGAAAAGAGAAATGTCTGGTAATTGACAATCTAGCATCGTTAGATTCTCCTGATTTAGTGTCTTACAATAAAATAAGCATGCAACTTTGAAGGTCAGGATTTATGAGTGAAAGAAAAATGAGAGTGAGGATAAAATGATTAAATAAGAAATGTCCCCTGCAGCTAGAAGGACATTGTTTGATGCTATTGAACATAAAGTGTTGAATTCTATTATTTCTGCACAGTGGAGGATCTGATTTTAGCTCAGACCCCATGAGGAAGTCACTTCCTCTACCATAAGGAATGAAATACAATAAATTTCTCTATCAGTGCTATGTGACAGAATATCAAAGTCACCAGTTATACTAGCACATCTGAGTCTGAGAGAAATACCATTCCGTGGTACCTGCAATTAGGGGTGGGAATTTTTCACAGTATTTGGGGAGATGCAATTTCTTTGGCAACACAGTTGGCACTTCCCTCAAAATTTGACTACAGAATAAGTGTGGTAGCATAGCCCAAGGAATCACTATGCTGACACAAGAAAGTGATACCCAGGGCAGAACAAACCGGAACGGGACATTACATGTCATCAGAAAGAAGCCAAGAACTTGTGCAGAGAAAGAAGTGGAGAGATATGTACTGAAACAGAGATACTATGTCACACCTGATGATGGGCTTTACTGGATCCTCAGTAACGAGAAAAATAGAATTAATAAGAAAATAATATATTATGATTTATATATTTTTCATATTGTTATGACTAAATTTCTATAGAGTACATATTTCCCATCTCAGAATTTGGGTCAAACATTAAAAGAGAACCTTTTCTTGTTTTTATAAAAGAAGAATGAAATGATCACTTCAGGGATTGAGATACGGATTATGTAAGACATTTCCTAAGTAATGCATGAAGTTTTATGTACTCAGAGTAGGCAAAGCCAAGCTTGGAAAACAGTAATAATAAGTGTAATAGTAAGTGTACCTAAGATGATTTTCATATGGAAGTTTTCTTCTGTGAGCTTGACCTGTAAGGATATCATTGAATTAAATGCTGTCCCCCATAATGCTATTTTATTATAATTTTTATCAGTGTAAATGAATTATGAATATATTTTATGCTAAATTTAAAATAATGAATCATAAATACATAATTTACCTATGAGATCAATGTATCATTCTTTTTATAAAAATAAAAATGTATTTATTGAGATACGATTAATTATATAACCTATTTTGTGAGATGTGGATGTATCCACCTTTAAAACAGATGGAAGCCTCTGCTTTTGTGAAGTTGAGAGGAGAGTAAATGAAAACAACAGTCAAAATCAAAATCACTATATGTTATAAAGCCAATCGTAACAGGGATGGTAACAGCAGTCAAGTTAAGGGCAGGGTCAAGAATGTCCACAAGGCTTTTGACCTTAACTACTGGATAAATGAAGATCTTAGTTGTAGAGACAAAGAAAACATGGAGAGGACAAAGCTCGGGGTTAAATTAGTCAATGTTTAGTCAAGAAAACAGATGCTATCCCACCACTTACAAGAGAGCAGCCAAAGGGTATTTAATACAGAGAACTGGAGGATGTCAAAACCTCTGGGAAGGCCAGCAGAGCAAAGACCAGGGAAAGTTGCCACCAGCTGGAAGACCTCAGGGAGAGCAGAAATCACAGGAAACTTCCACCAATGGTCTCAAGTTCCTGGAGCACCAAAATGAATGATTCAGAAGAATATGCACAAACCCAAGAAAACCTCTCTTCTGTTGCCTGCTGAAGCCCATGGCTCTTCATTTCTTGCTAGACCAACAGTGACTTTGGATCAATTGCCACATACCAGGGTCAAAGCATTCTGTTGGTTGCTGATACTGGAGTCTTCAATTAATTCTATGTATAACAATCCCCATCATTCTTCAAGTCACATTTAAACATACCAAATAGATGAGGTAAATGAAGACATGCCATGAATCAATGTCCATTCATATTTAGGTCTCTCATGGTGGTACTAAATCCTGCCATTCCACCAAGGATGTGGTGCTGATCTCAGCTTCCCACTTTATTAAAATATAAATTAGTGTTGGGAAGACAGGGCAATTCCAGGAACTTCTACTGTGTCCTTCCTAATGTAACATGCATTACAGATGTTAATTCAAGGGGCCACTAGCCAAAGGCAGAATTCTTAAGAGTCTCAAAATAAGGAGAAAAACTCATGGGTAAATCCACAAACACACTGAGTTCACTCAAACAGAGACTCCATTCGGAACTCCGTTCACCACCACACTGTCACAATCCCTCTCTGATTCAGGGCCTGCAGTGATTTTTTTTTTATCTTTAAAGACTATTTTTACTTCAAACTTAGGGTTCATTAATTCTTTAAAATCTTGGATATTTTCTTTTCCCCAGTCCACAGTGACCCTCTTAGATTGTCATGGGACCATTTTATGCAAAATAGAAGGATGGAGAGTACATGTGCTTGGCAGTGTCTCTGGTCCTCCTGCAAACAGATCCATTACCCTTTTTTCCCCAAGAATTATGAGACTATAAATTGTCTCAAGTCTGGAAATGGGTGAGAATTCATGATGGTCCATTGTGCTGACTCCCAAGTCAGGTATAAACTCACCAACCAAGAGATCATCTTTTCTGTTTCCCAAGTTAAGAAAGAATGGATTAGTCTGCCCATCTAGCTCAGTTCCGTGACCCTGTGATCAGTTATTCATGGCCAAATATTGATGCTTGCCCAGTGTATTGATTACAGCTCAGCCTCCGCTTCCCATTACAGCTGTCATGCTCATTGTGTCTTCAGCAATTAAGCCCTGCCATGGCCTCTGCCACCTTAGAACCTTACTTTTCACATAAATGTCAGTCAGCACACATCCCTGCAGCATTTCTCAGCTTCATTCCTGCTTGCTAGGTGCAGTCCAGGCCTCTCACCAGTCCTTAAGGCTGTGCTACAGTGAACTGTCCTGTGGGCCCTCCCAGGGAACAGAGCTGGGTGCTAACTGTCATTAATCCAAATTAGCATGCCTCTCTCTCTAATTCTCTGGATTCCTTGCTCTGCACAATACCAAAGGATTTCTGGCATATCACCTTTTTCTTTCCTTTTTTTTTTTTAAAAAAAAATAGAACATTTTATGTTTTTAAAATTTTAATAGTTATTCTATATACTTTTTATTTTTTTCCCATCACCAATTATCCCCCCTATACCCTTTTTTTTTTACCTCCACTTATCCCCTCCTCCTTTTTGAATAAAGGTGTCAACAGTGTCCAGGTTTGGATTAACCACCTGAGCAAACTGTTATTGCCACTCCTAAAACCTTGTGCTACATGCAATTCTTAAAGTATGGTGAGTATTCCTAAATTGATAAATGTGACTTGATCTAATGTTATATTCTTTCGTCTCTGTCCTCAAACCTTTAGACTTTATTTTAGTTTATCCTAGATTCTACTGACATATCTTTGTAAAATTTTGTAACTCTTCTGATGTATAAGCCACCTTAACCTAGGTAGGATCTCATTCACTTTAGTGCTTTCTAAATCTGGAAATAAAAGGAGGCAAGATATGTGGGACTTAAAAAGAATGGCAATGTCCTTATAAATTAACTACATTAGAATTATTTGAGTGATGGAAGGATGATGTCAGAAGATTCTAACTGAAAATGAATGTGAAAGTTTAAGGTACTCAGATTCATTGGCATACACCCAAATTTGCCCCACTCCAATTCACAGGGCCCTCAATGAGACCTGAAGTTTCATACAGAGTTGTTTACTGGTAATACTGTGAATGAACGTGTGTGATAATTCAACAGCCCATACATAGTTGACTGCTCTCCGCTGAGGGGCATGGAAGAGAAGGGGGCTTAGTCATGGAATCTCATTAGTCCTCTGGACCACGTCCTGATGTAAGAATGCGGACTGGACTTGTCATTTTCATTCTCTTGCCCTTTAGTGTAGTGAGAGGCAGTCAGTCCTCCCCGGATTTTTTATGCTAAGTATTTCTTTCTACTAAGTATTTCCAGATAATATTTTATAGCAATAGCTCATTTATCATCCTACACCTGTTTTTGATAGGAACTTCATTTCAGGTAAGTATAGGACATAATTTATGTAATTAATTTGCTACTAAATACCATGGAAAATTTTTCTCTTTTTCTCCCTATAATGAGATCACTCCTGCCTTCATATTGAATCAATTAATTCTGTCTTTGAGTGTCTATTTCCTGACTGATTGAAAAGTTAGGGTTTGGTCAAAATGTAGGAACTAATCATATCATAAGCAAGACAACATTTATTTAATAAATGGAATCTCTTAGAAAAAAACTCTTGGAAGGCCGAGGGCAGACAGATCAGGGAGTCACCGCTGGCCTTAGGAAACCAGTACGTACAGGCATTTATCTCGGCTGCCTCTGGCAACAAATTGAGCAATTCGTGAGCACGCAAACATGCTGCTGATCAAAGGTCACATCTGCCACTTTCCTTATCACGGCCACAGAAATAATTGCTTTTCCCGCAAGACAATCTCTCAAATTCCAGACAGGTGCTTGTCACTGGCAGAATCTATATGGGAACTGTGGCGATGGAGTCTGTGAAATATACTTCTGTTCGTGTGTGTGTGTGTGTGTGTGTGTGTGTGTGTGTGTGTGTGTTTCCCATTAGCACTCATTTCCTCTAATTTTTTCCAGGCTCTGATATCCAGGGGAAATCAAAGAAATTAATGGGTAAGTAATATTAGTTGAAAAAAAAAGAGAAAAGAATGAAAAAGAAAAGGAAAAACAAAAGATAGCCACAGAGTCTAAAAGCAAGTGTTGTTTAGCTTGTGATACCTGTTAAGCAAGGGTGAGGTGGTAAGAAGACAGTTGAGCAAACAGCTCTGAAATCAGGAGTGAGGTCCCAGACAGTAAGTGTCTGTACATAGTATAGATACAATGTACAGCCTTAGTTGCTTCAAAGGAGAACCCCTATGAAGTATGTGTAGATATAGACTGACCACACCACATGCCATACACCATTCCAACATTACAGATTAGGAAAAGAAGCATGAACTAGCTACTCCATCTAAGAGAAAGGAAAACTAGGGATTGATGGGAGAGGAAAACTAAGTGGATCCCAGATTTAAGCAAATAACATGTTTCAAGAAGGAAGAAGCCATCAATTACATTCAATGTAATTATATTACATTAAGGGGTTGTATAAAATGAGGACTCTGAAATGACCATGGGTTTTACAAAAGGAGTTATTTTATTCTGACAAGAGCACTTTGGGGGACAATGGCAGAATTAGGGTATTTTATATAAATTTGACATTGATTTTTAAAGTGGGCACTAATCATAATATAAGACACATATGTGATGATTGTATAATCAGCAGACCTGTTACTTTTGTAATCATGAAAACTAACTAAACTAAGTAAATAACTAATCCTGTATTCCCATTATGACTATGACCAAATATCTTAGAAATGGAATAAGATTATCAATAACCTAGTTGATAGATAAGGGGGTCTTTGACTTTTCTGGTAGATATAAAGAAAAGTGGGCAAGTCAAGAGACATAGAGGCAAAACATCTTAGTGAATAAATCCACTGACAAAGACAACATATAAATAATCCAACTGAGTCCCTGTGAGGCACCAGAAGGAAACTATAAACAATTTTCCTGATAGAACTATTCTAGAATCTTATTTATTCATGCAGTGCCTTCTAACTGAATGATGTATTTGAAAGAAAATAAGACAGAGTCAAAGTGAAGGAAATAACATAAGGTTTATGCATAAGAGGCCCTTCCAATTCTTTATGTTAATCCCATTTCTCAAATGAGGAAACTGAGGCTTAGAGCGATGATATAATTTGTCCCCAATTGTTTAACTAGTAAATGCTATATCTGAATTCAAACAATAAGCCTGAGTCTATTTCTTTAACTTTCACTCTCCTTAATTTTAGTGTCTTCTTATTCTTTGACAATGACAGGTACATATGCTATTTGTGTGATAAAATATATGTCTTGCATTAAAATGTAGATGAGATAAAATATCTTTCCCTACCACATCCTCAGCTTTATGACAGGATTAGATCAGGCAACTATGGAACTGCATTTTATAAACCACAGAACTTCAGATCATTAGATACAACAGAATTCACAAATAATTTTTTTTACATTTAAAAAAATAATGATATTGAATCTATCGCTCTTCAAAAATTACCTCTGCCCTAGCTGGTTTGGCTCAGTGGATAGAGCGTCGGCCTGTGGACTGAAAGGTCCCGGGTTCGATTCTGGCCAAGGGCACATGCCTGGGTTGCGGGCTCAATCCTCAGTAGGGGGCGTGCAGGAGGCAGCTGATCAGTGATTCTCTCTCATCATTGATGTTTCTATCTATCTCTCTCTCTTCCTCTCTAAAATCAATAAAAATATATTTTAAAAAATTATTTTTAAAAAATTACATCTATCGTAATTTTTGGCAAAGTCAGACATAAAACAAACAAACAAAAACCAGAATACTAGAAATTATGACCACGTGGTAAATTTTATACAAATCGTTCCTTTATCTAGAAAAACTCTAGAAGATGTTCAACCATGTATTTTCAACAAAAATGTCTCCCAGGTTGGTGAAATCATTCCGAGAGATTAATACATCATCCTAAATGTAAAGCAAAAAGCTGGCAAGAGTGAAGGAGACTGAATGAGGATAATGACACCAACAAAGGATTCTGATGACATTCTGAACATTTAACACATCATTTCATTGGTAAGTTAAAAGCAAAATGTCTGTCTTCTTAACTCATCTACAAGCGATTTGTGTGTGTGTGTCAATAGCCCTTCGGGAGAAAGGTCTCCTGAAAGGTCAATGGGCTCAGCAATTTGAAATGTCAATTAAAAACTTACTTTATAATTAGCCATCCTGTGCAACCTATTGATGTGGTAGCTAAACCACTAAAATGTATAGATAAAAAAAATCCTGAACCTTTGGGAAGACATAGCACCCTTCACACATAAAGCTCGGCGCCTCTTTGTCTTGATGGCCAGGGTGTATATTGGTGGTAATGGTAATTTGCATGAGGCTTGCCTCTTTACTTTAATGCCCTACAGGGTCCATAGTGGCCGCCAAACAGTAAACGCTGTGGAACTTTCCATAGCCTCTCGTTCCAGGGACTGATCACTTGGCTGATTAGATGCCAGCCTGTTTCAGTTAGGAAGTTACTTTCCAGCTCTTAAATACCTTTCCTCATCACAAGCAAACAAAGGAAGCAATTTTCCTCATCACAAGCTAGTGTAAGAAGCAGTAAACACCTTAAAAAATTATAGGGTCAGAAGACGGAAAAGGAGCATATAGTAAAAGGCAAATAGTTACCATTATGATTTTAAACTGATTATCAAAAAATGTACTTATTTGTATTTATATAGACATAGCATTAAGCAAAATTATATGTATTTTATACCTATAATATGTAATGTCAATATCAAACATGTAAATTATTATATCAATATAATGAATTCCATATCAAGACTGGCATTAGAAGAGGTCATTTAGAGCAATTATGCTAAACAAGAAACATTATGTCTAACCAGGGTGCCCCATCTGAGAATTCAGGGCGACCTCCAGACCTATTTCTTTTTAACCTAAGTCACAGAAGGTGAGGAAATTTGATAATATGGCAGTCAGGGAAAAATGTTGAGAAAGTCATAAAATCTCAGTAAAATAGTTCAACTCTATCTCTGCAGTTCCCCTCCCCACACTAGCAAATACAAAATTCACTGCAAAAAATTCTATTTCCCACAGATTAGCTTTTCTTTTTCTTTTTTTTTAAAATATACTTTATTGATTTTTTACAGAGAGGAAGGAAGAGGGATAGAGAGTTAGAAACATCGATGAGAGAGAAACATTGATCAGCTGCCTCCTGCCCACTTCCCTCTGGGGATGTGCCTGCAACCAAGGTACATGCCCTTGACCGGAATCGAACCCAGGACCCTTGAATCCACAGTCCGATGCTCTATTCACTGAGCCAAACCGGTTAGGGCTATTTTTCTTTTAATTTTTCTAATTTGTGGGTTTTGACATGACCATGAAGATAAACTCGGTTCTTGTCTTTAACTTGGCACTTTACATTGAATTAGTTATAATTTCCTAGTGATTTTATGGCAATCCTTATTTCAAATGACAAGTTGTATTTTATATTGGGTAGGTATAGACTGGAATCACCTGCCATGGCCATGGCTATGTCAACATATGCCCCTCCCACCTGCCGGCAGTAGCACTGATATCTAACCTCAACTTGGCAGAGGTTTCCTATGCAAATAATATCATCCTATATAATAAAAGGCTAATATGAAAGTTGTCTCCTCGGGAGTGCTGACACGGGGTGGGGGGAGAAGCGGGGAGGGGCTGGGACGAAGGAAGGCCCCAGCCAGCAGCCAGAAGCTGGGGGAAGAAAGGCCCTGATCAGCCCTGATCACCGGCCTAGGGACTCTACCCGTGCATGCATTTCATGCACCCAGACTCTAGTTAAATATAAAATTCTTAATTGTTCATGAGCAGCTACCAGGTTAAAGTCCTTTTTTCCCTAGAAAACACAGACATCAGTTGGAGTCAGAGTGATATGCTGGGTCTCCGTAACCACAGACCTGAGTTTCAACACTGACTCCGCCACTTAAACTGTTATGTCATGTCCACTGTCCAGCCTCTGATTTCTGTAAAATGAGAATATGTGTAATAATGCCTACCCAATAGTTATCGTGACATACATACATAGTGTCTGCTGCTTGCATGGCACCAATTCAAAGGCAACGATACTATTTTTAAATGCTCTCCAAACAAGAGGAGTGGATTTTTGAAGATCTCAATATATCTATTCGTTTGATGCTGGAAAACAGGACAGTTGAGTACAGTGTCTTTGGTATCAGTTTCTTTTATTTTGCTATTCTTTCTTATCCTTCTCCTTCCTCACTATAATTTATTTCAGCATTGTTGTTGTTGTTTTTTAATGTTTGTCCTTGCATCTAACTATATGCTAGGCCTTGTATTTATCTCAGTGCCTGTGGAGACTTGGGCCATCAGTTGGTCCAGGTGGAAGGCACAGACAGTAGTGACAGCAGAGAGGAGTCTCTGGTCTCGTTCGTCCTGCAGAGAGGCATGCTGGGGCGGGGCCCAGAGGGTTCCCCTGGGCTCTCTCTGGGAGAGGAGTTCCACTCCAGTTTTGTGCACAAGCACAGGAATGGATTTGTGAGGGGTGTGGGGACAAGAACAAAGAAGACTGAATTTTGATGTCAACGCTCCAGCCCCCCCCCTCCCATGAGTATTGAATTTAGGGGCAGCACCTCCTGCTGGGGGGTGGGACTTAGGTAAACCGTGGAGAGCTCGGGTGAGTCACCAGATAGAGTGGGTCATGACAGTTTTCTCTCGAGGTCTGTCTTAGTTTCCTCTTCACCACTACTAGTGCTAATCCTTTGGTTTAGAGAGAAAATAATCCTCCCATCCTCGAATGTGTTTGAAAATGTTCTGTGAAACATACATCCTTCAACCACATTGGAGGAACAAAAATTGTGTCACTTAGACATCAAGTGGTGTGATTTTTTACAGCCTTTCTCAGACCAATAGACTCCTATTATTACCTTATGTCTTCATTTCATTCCATTTAATATGAGTATTTAGTAGTACTTTAATTCTATTTATCAATGCAAAAAAAAAAGTTGTAACAATTTGAAGTACACATAAATAAATGCCAGAAAGCTTACAAAAGGCATTCTGCAGTATCACTGTAGATCTTGGCTATGTATGTTATGATACTTATGTGTTACTCTTATATTATTTAATGGTCTTTGTGTTTAGCCTACCCAAGATATTATGCTTAAAGAACTAAAAAGCATTGCAACATCAATAATAGGAAGTAAAGAGACACCAACTTTAAAATTGTAACATCCTTAAATGCTAATTTATCTTTTTAATTCTGTCTCCTTCTCTGGATGGCTCAATGGCTTCATTTTCTCAAGTCTAAAATGAGAACTTCTTTGTAAGCTTAGAACTTCCTATCATTCATATCTTTCCCAAGACGCCTCTACATAATAGTATCATTTCTTATAATGGAAACCTGCAACTATATTGCTAGGCAACAGCGTAATAGAGACATGTATCACTTGATCCTATTTCAGTTTTCCCAGCTGAAAGCTTTCAATCACTGAAGTTCTAATTCAAAACTAATTTTATCCAAGTGGGTATTGGGACAAAGGATGGTAACACTCTTAAAAGCAGTTTCACTCACAGTGAAGACAAAGTAAAATGGGCAAGCCCATAAAAAAGGGCACCAGAATATAGTAGGTAGGGAAGGTCCTACTTAGGCACTGCCTGAATTAAGGATTCTCTAGTCATAAAACAGAAAAAAAGGCATTGAAATTAGAGAAAGAATGCTATACTCAATTCATATTTTTTGCCCGTTTTAATTAGTAGTGACTGTCTTGAAGCAATAACCTTAGTATTTAGGAGGTCAGCGGCAAGGATCCTTATAAGACTAAGGCAAGAAGGTCAAAGGAAGATGATGTGATGTCAGAAGCTGGAGGACAAGAGGTGTTATGATGCTGGGCGATGACCTCAGGAATGGAGGCGGCCTCCAGGGAAAAGGTAAGGAAATGCCTTCTCTACAGCTTCAAGAAGGAACCAGCCCTGGCAACATTTTGATCTTTGTCCCAGGAGACTCATGTCAGGATTCTAACCCCTGGAACTATAAGAGAATAAATTTGAATTGTTTTAAGCCATATGGGTTTTGATAATTTGTTAGCAGCAATAGAAAACCAATACATATTTCTTTGGTACCTATGACTTCTAAACCCTGGCACTTAGAGTTCAGTGCCCCTGTATTCAAGCTTCCTCCCTCGTACATGCCCTCCACCCCAAAGCTCTGAGAATACTTTTCTTCTATATTTATGATATACCCAGCTCAGTGGCTGGCAGAAGATAGCAAATGTATCATCAGCTAATCTATATTCACATTGCAATTAACAAGTGAATAAGCATTAAAATGACTGCACTTAATGTTTTAACCAGTCATAATATCTTTGTATTTAAACATACCAAAAACTTAGAAATTGTTTTTTAAAGTAATAATACCTTCCATTTGTATAGCACAAAATTTCCAAGTGTTCAGAAGTACAAGGTCTCATTTGTTTCTCAGATAACTTTGCAGGTAGATTGCCCAGGCACCCGTATCCCCACGAAAAGGTAAAAAAGCTACAAAGAAAAGGTAAGTCAGCTGTACACACTACCAACCAATCAAACAAGAACCCAAATCCAAGGCTTCTAATAAAAAAAAAATCTACCCTTCCTTTCATAACCTGATTAAAGGTCCACTTCCTTTACCTCGCTGCCATAGATTTTTCTTACATCTTCTTGTTTATTCTCACAATTTAGAGCACAGAGGAAACAGTTTATCAAAAGAACTAGCCTCCCATGATACACAGTTAATTACTTAGAGCCAAAACATTATCAACTAAATTTCATAATTTAAGAAAAACTGAGTTAAGACTGAATCAATCATCCCATAAAATGAATCATGTGGGCTGGTTTTGGGTTGTTGTCAAAGACAAGATATATCCTGCAGCACAACTGTGCAATGATGTAAAATGCCACACTGCAGGTAATGTAAGCAATGCATAACTGGGGCACAAAGTCTCCAAGGTGATAAAATAAAATTCTTCATCCATAAATCCAGAAACAGATGGAGAGTTTTACTGCGTAAGCCAAGAAATATTAGATCATTCAAAAACTGCACACTGTAAGCACTAGCCCTGCTGTGATGCACAAAATTAAGGGGTGAGTAGTTTTGGTAGCAATGAAGGGTCTACCCACACTCATGTACACATTCTTATAATACACCTATCATATCCTTATCCTTGTAATATTCAAAGTCAAACTATGGCACTCGTTTTAAGATTCCCGGGGGAGATGGGGAATTGACACTATAAGCAAAGAGAATGGCCAGGACAGCCAATCATAGCAGGGAAAGTGCAGGATCATTTCAGGCAATGGTTAGGATGGGCTCTCCTTGAACTTGAGTGTCAGGCTAGAACTTTATGCATCTGTGTTTTGTGGACAGTGGACACTCTTAGTATGTAGGTCTGACATGAGCAACACTGTGTTTTAGAAAGATTTTCCAGAATGGAATGCATGTAGGGTGAATTGAAATGGAAAGGATTGCAGGAGGGAAGAATACAAGAGTAGTTCAGGTGAGATAAAATAAGGGTATGATGTTACTTCCATTTGTTATGGTATAAAAAGTAATACGAGCTAATCTGAATATAGCTCTGATGATGTACCAAGCACTTCTCCAAGCACTTACATGCCATAGTTCATTTAATCTTCACAACTAATTGATGAGTAGCTATTACTTTCATCCCCATTTTACAGGTAAGGAAACTAAGGCATATGGAAGTTAAAAGATTTGCCCAGGGTCACACAATTAGTAATTGGTAAGGCTACTGATTGTGAATAGTGGTAGTCTGACTTTAGAAACCATGACTCTATACAATGCTCACATGTAATAAAGAATATATAATTTTGTAAACACAAAATAATCCCTTCTGATAATTTAGAAAGTCACTTCATTCTATATATGCATATGTGTATTACATATTATATTTATCTTATTATTGCTCTGAAAGATTCATCTAGGTTCACTTAGAAAAAATACTTTAGAATGAAACAGTGTTCATCTACTGTTGGTCATTATTATGATATTGAAGTTGAACTTCCTAAAATTATTGTCTCTTTATATTACTTCTTTGGCTATTGTGTACATTCAACTTTTATTGGATGAGTCATTGCTTCCTTATCTTTCTCTTTCTTATAACTAACATACATGTAGGGATATGGAATGTATATAACTTATTGAGCATTTTTTTGCCTTGAGCATTTTTTGCATACATAAAAATTATGAAATTTTTATACGCTACTCAGTATATTCACCCCACTTGTAATTTTTTCTTAATTGAATATCCTTAATTGAATATCTGTGTGAAATAGTTTTCATTTATATAGTCTTTATGTTCATCCTTCCCATTTTGGGTATACAGAAAGCATTTTATGAGAAATATTACAAAATGTTACATGACAAATGTTTCAGAAAATGTTTTGAAGAAACATAAACATCTAAAGCTTCATTATGCACCTATCCCAATCCCAATGACTTCATTTTTTTTTCATAAAATCTTAGTATGTAGTATTGCTTGGCCATGTAAATTCAGTAATAGAAGTCTCATAGTAAGAGTGGAAATTACTCAGCAGAACTAGACCATCCCTGAGGCTTACTATACAAATAACTTTTCCTGGGGACTTCACCAGCTCTCTGGAACTACTCAATTATGAAAGAAACCATGATTATGTTGTCTTCCAGAATTGCTTTTCTATAATAGAAAGTAAGACGTAAGTAATTTTCCCTCATTATCTTCCCCTACACAGTATTGATTTGCATATGGCTAGTGCATCATTTACAATCTTAATTGGATCATCCTTTTATTCACCTAAAAATAGCTATTGAAACATTATATGCAATCATTTTGTACCAGACCAGGCAAGTCATTTGTGAAAGAACAGATCCTTCTGTAAGCAAAGTCATGTAGTGTAGCTCACACCAGGAAAAAATGACTCGTTGTGAGTAACAGACCAACGAGTCATTTTTAGAGAAAACTACCCGTTTTTATAACTCTAAGAAGAGAAAAAATATTAAGGCATCTGGTACATTAATCTTCAAGAAAACACTGAAATACATATTTTGTTTGGAGGATAATTTTTACCCTGTGAATATTTCACATCATTTCTTTACACGAGAGAAAAAATATTACCATCACTCAACTCATTACTACCAACAGCGCAGTATAAGAGGAGACATTATATCACGAAACAGCAAAAAGTTTCCCATTTCAAAGTAGTTTCAAAGATGGAAAGAAATTACATTTCTTTCACTTTATATCCCCATTTCTAATCAGCAATTTCTGCAATCAGGTACAAAGGTGCTGAACTATGGAATTGGGAAATTTCATCTTGCAGCTACCTGCTCAAAAAAAAAATGCATTCCAAAGAAATTCATTAACCTCTCTTCAGAAGCAACAGAAGGAAACTACCTTCTGTCTGCGTGGCACAGATGCAAGGTTCTTTGCCTACTCAGCTATCTCAGGGAACAGAAGGTTTGCTTTTTAGAAAATTTTCCACACGGGCAAACTTTCTACAGGAAATGACTCACATTGGAGACTGTCTCGGAGTTTGGGTTGGGTTACCTTAAAGGACTGAATAATTATGATGAACAATAAGTACATGGTTTTATTTGATTCTGTCCTAAAAATGAGTTTCCCACTGAGTTGTATACCTTGTCTTATCTACTCTTTCTTCATTTCTTTAGGACTCTAATGGGATATCAACTCCTCCACAATGTCGGTTCTGACTCATCCAGCTTCTCAGAGAATCTTAGGCCTCCTCCTCTTTGCTTTTTTATCAGCATCTTGTTCTTAATACTCTTATAGTTCTTACCACGCTGTATTTATTTATGTCTCAGTATTGGATTCCAAAATATAAATGTCTCCAGGCATGGGTACGACCTTCTATCCATTTATCCCCCTATCAAACATAGTGTACTATTTGGGGTTTTCAAAAAAGGTCAACTTTGAGTCAAGGATTCAAGTGCAAGTAGTTGATTTGGGAAGTGTAGAGAGCTCTGGTAGAAAAGCAGGGTAAGTGATACAGAATAGAGGGAGTTATTAAGTGGTGAATGATTACGTGGACCACTCTGTGTTAAATGTTGGGGGAAACTTGAGAAAATGGTCGGAAAACTAGCCTTCAGAATGATCCTTCCTGATGAGGGAGGAAGCTGGGTAACCGAACACCTACCGAGAGTAATTGATCAAGGGCTGCCAATGCCTTGTCACTCTAGCCTGCTGCCTCGTCATTGCAGGGACCACAGCTTTTTGGAGTTTTAAAAAAAAGAGCCCTCAGGCTCATGTACCTCTGCAGATATCGGCACTTGGAAGCTTACCTTCACACAGGTTCAAGGGATAGGAAATAGGCTGTGGATGTTAGAGGCTACGTTTTATACCTCTCAGAGTCACTCATGACTCTTGTTCCATTCACTCTCACCCACTACTGCTGCTATAATAGGATTGCCAGTCACAATTACTGGGGAGGGGGAGTCATAATAAGGGAAGTTCATGAGACAGTCACAGCTCCCACTACCGCAACTGATATGCATCCTCTTCCTCTACTGCCCACCGCACACTCTCCGCACGGGGAGCCAGCACACCTGTTCTCGAATGCCTGCCTGATGCAGGACTCAGACATCATGCCTGGGGAGGTGTGGCCTTGCCATCATGTTTTCTCAGGCTAAAATTGCTACAGGTGCCCATTTCTGACTACAGTGGGGCCTTGACTTACAAGTTTAATTCGTTCCATGACGGAGCTCGTAACTCAAATTACTCGTATGTCAAATCATTAAAGTGAACGAGTGAGACACGTGATGCTGGGCTGATGTTGTGGCATTCACTGTGACGTTCGCTGCGCCAACTAGCGGTGGGGTATCTGAAGCTGGTTCGTCACCCGAATTTTAGCTCGCAACTCAAAGCAAAAAATCGGCCGAGAGACGGCTCATATCTCGAAAAACTCGTTAGTCGGGACACTCATAAGTCAAGGCCCCACTGTATTGCTAAACACAGACGCACAGAGTCTCCCAAGTGAACCTCCCTTCCCTTATTTTACAGTTCCATCTTTCCCCATGGTGATCAGTTTCCTCTCCCTTTTTAACCAGCCAGGTGTAGCCAGAACTGCATTTTAGTGAGATAAAATTGGGGGTGCCGCCAATCCCTACCAGATGACCCATCCTCTCTGTTTTTCTCTAACTTGCCTCCTCTGTCGTGAGTGCTCTTTAGTATCAGCATGAGACACAGAGAGCCACCATCTCCGTGCCTAATGCTATAGGTACAGCCACACATTTTCTTGCCGAGAACATCTTGTCTTATATTTAAACTAGAGGCCCTCTACATGAAATTCGTGCACTTGGTGGGGAGTCCCCTCAGCCCAGCCTGCACCCTCTCGGGGACCCGTTGGGGGATGTCCGACTGCCAGTTTAGCCTAAACCAGTAGTCGGACATCCCTCTTGCAATCTGGGACCCCTCGCTCCTTACCGCCCGCCTGCTCGCTCCTTACCACTTGGCTCGCTGCTTATTAGCGCTGCCACGGAGGTGGGAGAGGCTCCCGCCACTGCTACTGTGCTTGGAAGCCTTGAGCCTGGCTTCTGGCTGAACGGAGCTCCCACTGTGGGAGCACACTGACCACCAGGGGGCAGCTCCTGCATTGAGCATCTCCCCCTTGGTGGTCAGTGTACATCATAGCAACTGGTCATTCTGGTGGTTCTACCGTAATGGTCACTGGGCTTTTATACATAGAGATGTTGTTATTTCTGGTCCCTGACCAACCTGCTAAGCCATTTGCTGCTGCTCGGGATTCTGTGTACATCTTTCTCCCAGGCCAGCACTTCCCCTTGCACACCTGATGGCTGGGAGTTGTGCCCCTGAGATGCATTTCTCTCCTCGCTGTCACTGAGAGCAACACTTCCGTGGGCCTTTCTGCAGCAGCTGTGCCTCTTGAGTTTATGTCTACCCAGCGATTCTGAACCAGGCCTTCATTGTTCTCTTTTTTCATGGGGAGCCGCCAAGAGAGCAGAGGTATATGCTGTGGAGGAGGCACCCGTGAGATTGGAGGAGAAGGTATGTGCCCTCTCAATCTGATTGGGCCTGACTCGAAACGTTTCATTGCAATTGGATGATGGGTTGCTCTGCCTCTGATTGCCTCTGGGACTTGATGGTGTTGATAATACCTAGCTGGTGATGGGCAGGCAGCTCTGGGTGCACAGCCACTGCAGTGATGGCGAACCTATGACACGCGTGTCAGAGGTGACACGCGAACTCATTTTTTTGGTTGATTTTTCTTTGTTAAATGGCATTTAAATATATAAAATAAATATCAAAAATATACATCTTTGTTTTACTATGGTTGCAAACATCAAAAAATTTCTATATGTGACACGGCACCAGAGTGAAGTTAGGGTTTTTCAAAATGCTGACACGCCGAGCTCAAAAGGTTCGCCATCACTGCTCTAGTGCATCATGCTCAGGTGCCGGGCATCTACCAAGGCTGAATAGCAAGTTAGGCTCTGCTGTTTTAAGTTAGTGAATTCTTTGCTGAGGTGGCACGTTCTTGCCCTAAAAAATTAGGGGCCTTGACATGGCTCTTTTATTGGGGCTTGCCACAGCCTTTTATTATGCCAGATAACTGAAAATTGACAGTTTTCCAAGCCATGTGATACACGGAGAGGAACCGTATTTGTAAGTGTGTACTAAGCAGAGGCCTACCAAGCTCTGTGCCTCTTTCTTAGTGACAATAGCTTGTCCTTCTCCTTGGAGGAGCTATCCTGGCATACCCCTAATGTCTGGACACTTAAAAGCTACAGTTGTGTAACACACACCTGAACGTTGTTTATTATTTCTGTTAGCCACTATGATACACACATTCTTACCAGGGCACCTAATGTGCTTGCCACTTACTTTTGTCCCAGTCAGATCAATAGGGTGCCCCCATACAGTAGATCAGTGTGATATAATGTGAGATGTCCCTTCTGACTTTACTGTGACAAAGGACCAGAGAGTGAACCGGGTCATGTGACAATGACTGTGAATCTACACTGCTGTTCATTCCAGGTGAATGTAAATGATTCTGGTTTTTCATGTCAGGGTTGGAAAGAATACACTTGCCAGGTCAATAGCCACATACTAAGTCCCAGAGTTTACATAAAACCTCAGAGAAAAGATACCACCTCCAACACACTAGCTATGATTAGGACCATCACTTAGAATCTTTTTCTATTGAGCATTCAGCCAAACATAAATACCTCAAAGAGGAAATCATTAATATATACTTTTATAATATTCAATAAGCATCAAAATCCTTCATAATTAAAATGACTGGTACTAAAAACTATAGGCCTATTTTAAACATTTATAGAAATGTTAATGATCACAAAGATTTCTGACAAATGAATAAGAGAAAGAAAAAAATTCCTGAGGAAAACTACCCGAAGACCATATATAGCTAAT
Organism: Myotis brandtii; assembly: GCF_000412655.1. Taxonomy (NCBI): domain Eukaryota; kingdom Metazoa; phylum Chordata; class Mammalia; order Chiroptera; family Vespertilionidae; genus Myotis; species Myotis brandtii. The sequence goes on from NW_005369942.1 coordinate 9,196,477, forward strand.
TCACAAAAGAAGGCAAATAAATAAATGCATATAAAAAATAAACAACCACAGTAACACCAAAGAAATGTGGGAATGCAGACTGATGCAGCCACTATGGAAAACAGTGTGAATTTTTCTTAAAAAATTAAAAATGGAACTTCCATTTGACTCAGTGATCCCACTTCTAGGAATATATCCTAAGAATCCTGAAACACCAAGCAGACAGAATATATGCACCCCTATAGGCGCCCCTATGTTCATAGCAGCACTATGTTCATAGCTAAGATCTGGAAACAGCCCATGTGCCCATCAGTAGATGAGTTGATAAAATAAAGCTGTGGTACATTTACACAATGGAATACCATGCAGCTGTAAAAAAAAAGAAGGATCTCTTACCTTTTGAGACAGAATGGAGGGGCCTGGGGATTATAATGCTAAGTGAAATAAGCCAGTCAGAGAAAGACAAGTATCACATGATCTCACTTATATGTGGAATCTAATGAAAAAATAAACTGACAATCTAAATAGATCCAGAGGCATGGAAGCCTGGAACAAACTGACGAATCTCAGAGGGAAGGGGAGAAGGGGGTGGGAATAGGTTAACCAAAGAATTTATATGAATATATGCATTGCCCATGGTCACAGACCAGGGGTGGGCAAACTTTTTGACTCGAGGGCCACAATGGGTTCTTAAACTGGACCGGAGGGCCGGAACAAAAGCATGGATGGAGTGTTTGTGTGAACTAATATAAATTCAAAGTAAACATCATTACATAAAAGGGTACGGTCTTTTTTTTTTTTTTTAGTTTTATTCATTTCAAATGGGCCGGATCCGGCCCGCGGGTCGTAGTTTGCCCACGGCTGTCACAGACAATAGTGCAGTGAAGCCTGGGGTAGGGCGGGAACCCGGTGGAGGGGGACAATGGGAGGATAAAGGGGAGACATCTGTAATACTCTCAACAATAAAGATTTTTTTAGAAGTATTTTTTTAAAAAAATACAAATCAGAGATAATATTTTTCTTATGACAAAATGGCACAAATTAACAAAAAAAATAAGAATCAGGGGTGATCCTGAGGAACAGCACTCTTGTCAACTATTGATGAAAGTTGTGACGATAATCTAGAAGATGAAAATTATAAAATTACTCTGCACCGATCAAATAATCCTGATTTGCCTTTTAAAAGTTACTGTAATTTTTCCCTTGTTCCTGTGAATTAAGGGTAAGCATTTTCATCATTAGTTGAAGATTTCAAGTAGTACTAAATTGATTCTGCAGGGAAAATAGAATAGTGATACAGTACAAAAGTGTTACGAAAATGAAATCAAACCAGTTTTTCTTTCCTTTTTTCCCTTGGATCTGGGAACTGTGCATCTTGCTTTACACTGCATATTTTCCAGCTTTCATGAAGTGAAATAAAATTAATGGGAAGCTGTTGTAATAGTGGAGCCCAAGCTGAAGTCTGTGGAAATCATTATTGGTGTTCTAATTATTGACACCTGCCACATTCCTGGGGCAAATGGGTAATTAAGACTGTCCTAAATAATGATTAATCTTATAGCAATACAAATTCAGCCCCCAGAGACAATACATATGAAAAGGTGAGACATTTTCCATCCTTAATAGCAATTTGAGAAATAAGGTTTTTCAAAAACGATCTAAGTAAAATATATTGCTATATTTCTGTTGACTTTGGTTCTATAAAATGTATTTTTCTGGTATGAAAGATTACAGCCCTGTATGTTCTTCAGGAAAAAAAATTTCAACATCCACATGGATAATTTAAAAACAAGAAGCATTTTATTGTTATAAAGCTTCTTATTCATAGGAATACTTGGCAGTTTTGATTATCAATTACCTTGCTTCTCATTTGAATATTTATTGATTTCATCTAATAGTTGCATAACCTCCTGTTCGTGCTGTATAATACGGAATGGAAGATTAGCAAAATCAATAATGGATGTAGCAGAGGAAGAAATAGAAAAAAATGCACCTCAGCAAGATTGCTCATGGATGTCAAAACAAATCAGCAAGAGTATAGAGGCACTGTTTCAATTATATTTCGAGCAAGGGCAGGAGAATGGGGAGGGAATTAGTTTCCTCTCCTTTATTGCTTAAACTATAAAACTATGAAGCATGAAATGTCTTCTGGGAGCTCACCCAACTTTTGGAAAAATAAGGCTTGATTTTTTTGGAATTTGATGCATTCCTTTCCAAAATACAAGCTCATCCAGCATTAGTGTGTTAAATAAATGCTGGAAACGGGATACAAGAGCAAGGGGGAGAAAACCCAGTAAAATCAGTAATGATGAGAAGACAATGGACAGTGTCGGACACATTACTCACACTCATTTTGAAGGGTAATATTCAAGTGAGCACGAAAAGTGAGCCACTGGAGAATTGAGATTAAAATTAAATCACAGGCTTGTTTAATAATTATTTGAATAGAAGCTAAACACATTTATTAGCAAATGCAAATGATTCTTTTAATTAGACATCTACAAACGCGGTCCAGTGGCAGAAGCCAAGCTGTTTGGTCCTGATAGATTTCCATCACAGAGTTCCAACGTCTCAGCGATTTTTCCATGACTTTCCTCTATAATATGAGCAATATGAGCTTTAAACTGTTTTTAAAACTACACTTTTGCATTGCCCCCACTGAGTATTTTATGCATTTTACCTTATTTTTTTATTACTAGTCAAAGGCAAAAGATGTTTATCAATTATCCGATAAATTAAATTAATATAAAGTAATGCTATAGTTTGACTACCCCATGTTATCTGTAGTGATATATCATTTTAAAGTTAACACGTTTATAATGAAAAATACTTTATGGAAATTTTCTCACCCCTGGAAATTGATGATGAATTTAATTCAAAGCAAAGAAAGATTTGTGTGTGTGTGTGTGTGAGTGTGTGTGTGTGTGTGTGGCGGGGGGAGGGTTGTAACCTATAGAATTCCATCCCACAAATGAAAGGGAAATAATATGTGTATATCTATATATAATTGATGTAGTACCTTTTGTATCACTTGCTTCATTAAAATTTCCCAATAATGATGATACATTAGTGATATAATCATGTTTTATGGTTGAATAAATAGTGGTTCATTAGATTAAAGTGCTCTAGTTTACACTGCTAAGTGAAAGAGATGAGTTTTAAAGGACTGCTTCACTACTAACCTCATATTACTTGTCCTAAAACAGTTTAGCACATAGAGAACATGATTGTTTTTTTAAAAATCCATAATGGTAAGTTCTAACCCTGTTTGTTCAACTTCCTACTTTACACCATAATTGGATGCTTTACCCTCAGAGGTACCAAGGTGAACTATCCCTACCAACACATCTAAAACAATCTCTTCTCCAACATCTCCGACCTTGGGAAGTGGAACCACATTTTATTTTATTTTATTTTATTTTATTTTATTTTATTTTATTTTATTTTATTTTATTTTATTTTATTTTATTTTATTTTATTTTATTTTATTTTATTTTATTTTATTTTATTTTATTTTATTTTATTTTATTTTATTTTATTTTATTTTATTTTATTTTATTTTATTTTATTTTATTTTATTTTATTTTATTTTATTTTATTTTATTTTATTTTATTTTATTTTATTTTATTTTATTTTATTTTATTTTATTTTATTTTATTTTATTTTATTTTATTTTATTTTATTTTATTTTATTTTATTTTATTTTATTTTATTTTATTTTATTTTATTTTATTTTATTTTATTTTATTTTATTTTATTTTATTTTATTTTATTTTATTTTATTTTATTTTATTTTATTTTATTTTATTTTATTTTATTTTATTTTATTTTATTTTATTTTATTTTATTTTATTTTATTTTATTTTATTTTATTTTATTTTATTTTATTTTATTTTATTTTATTTTATTTTATTTTATTTTATTTTATTTTATTTTATTTTATTTTATTTCTTTTTTAACAATTCTTTATTGTTGAAAGTATTACATGTGTCCCTTTTTCCTCCCATTGACCCCTCCAGCCAGCCCCTGTACCCCCCAGCTTGCCCTAGGCCTTCAGCACCCTATTGTCTGTGTCCATGGGTTATGCATATATGCATACAAGTTCTTTGGTTGATCTCTTATTCCCCCCCCACACTGCTCCCCTTCCCTCTGAGATTCCACCCTCTGTTCCCTGCTTCAAGTCCCTGGATCTACTCGGTTCATCAGTTTATTTTGTTACTTAGATGTGGAAACACATTTTATCCAATTGAGTATACCTGAAATTTCACTCTCTGAATTCCCAATGAAAACAACTCCTTATTTCTGTCACTAAAAATCTTTAAATGTCTTAACTTCCTTCTGTTTTCCATTTCTACCCCTCAAATGTATTAAATAAATGACATTATTTACAATTACAAATTTCCAACTCTGGTGAAATAACAACCCTAGACAAGTTGAACATTCATGTCATCTAGTTAAAATAATTCTTAATTTTTGATTCTTAAGTCACTGGTTGCACTAAGTACTAAAACTATTAAAATATTTCTAGGCATAGATTTAAGTTTTAATTAAGTATTAAATTGCCTTTAATTTTAATAGTAAGGTAACAATTTGTGATCATTCTAAACTGTCATCTATAAAGAAATTAAAGAATAATGCTTTTGGCTGAAACTTAGAGTAAAATTTAATATTTAAAATTCTATTTTAAATTTATAATAGACAATTTGACTTCTGTTTCTTCTGATATAAGAAAGGTGAGCAAATTAATATTAATACATCTATTGATTTGTTTAACCTCTACCACAATCGAGGTCAAATGGAAAAGTTTATTCATTTTTATAAGTTTGTTTATCCATTCACCCATCAAAGGATATTTTGGCAGTTATAAAAAGAGTTACAATAAATATTCATGGACAGGTCTTTTTATGAACATAACCCAGGAGTGGGATTGCTGGGTCATATGGTAAGTATGTTTAACTTGGTAAGAAATTGCTGAACTTTTTTCCAGAATGGCTACACTATTCTGCACTCTCACCAGCAATGTATGAGAGTTCCAGCTGCTGCAAATCCTAGCCATCACTTGGTATATTATTTCTGATACTTCAGGTCTCCCTCTCTGAAAAACTTCCTTAGTGGCTTCTTTAGATAAAATCTAATGCCAAGAAATTCTCTCCATTTTTCTTCATGAAAATGCCTTAATTTCATCTCAACTATTGAAGGATATTTTCCCTGGACATAGAATTCTGGCTCTATTATAGTAGTTGAAAAATATATTACTTTGCTTTAAAAAATCCTTAAAGAAAGGTAGAGTCATAATAGTGTAATATTAGGCAGTTGAAAATAATTTTTGAAATGGAGCTTAAAAACTTTCATCAGAAAAAAAGACAGATTATAGATTAAAAGGATAGGGACAAGTTATTTCATACCTAATTTTCAGCATTCAATAAAGATTCTATTCAATAAAAATAAATAAATAACCAAGAGAGGAAAAAACAGAAATTACAAGAGACCCACAGGTTATCTGGGTATTACAATTATCAGTCACTAAAATAACTATAAATAATAATAATATATTCTCAAAAATATGACAAAATGAAATCTAAAAAAGAAATGCACATAAATAGAACAAAAATACAAGAACTAATTAAGAATTCAACAGATGGATTAAAGCAGATTAGACTCAACAAATACGTATTGTGAATTTGAATCAGAAATAGTCAGACTGCTCTGGTCAGTTGCTCAGTAGTTAGAGCATTGGCCATGGACCTAAGGGTCTGCAAGTTGGATTCCTGGCCTGGTCTGGGCATGTGTGGGTGGCAACCAATTAATACATCCTTCTCATCTCTCTCTCTCTCTCTCTCTCTCTCTCTCCTCTCTCTCTCTCTCTCTCTCTCTCTTCTCCTGCTTCTCCCTCCCATCCACCTGAAAATCAAGATAAATAATGTCCTACAGCAAGGATTAAAAAAAAAAAAGACTGAAGCAAAGATATTAAAAAGGAAAATAAGAAGAGAGACACATGGACCACAAAGTAAAAAGTCTAAGAAATGTGATTGGATTCGCACAAAGCAAACTAGCCAAAGAACCACAGCTTTAGGGAACCGAATCCTATATAATAAAAGGGTAATATGTAACTCAACTGAATGCAGAACAACCGGTCGCTATGATGTGCACTGACCACCAGAGGGCAGATGCTCAACGCAGGAGCTGCCCCCAGCCCACAGGCCCCCATTGCCTGATTGGGGCCTGGCTGGCCAACCTCTCCGTCCCTTCCCCTGGCAGGCAGGCTCTGAATGCCTGATGGGGAACGGGGAACTGGGGTGGGTGGTGGTGGATGCGGGTGGTGCCGGGCCAAGGTCCCCACCCTGCCAGTTACCCCACACACAGAAGACGACCTGCAGTGGGGGGTTAGGACCAGCGAGCGGGTGGGAATGGCCAACCTCTCGGTCCCTCCCCATGGCAGGCAGGCTTCGATTGTCCAATGGCAAACAAGGAACTGGGGGTGGATGACAGTGGGGGGGGGGCAGGGCCAGCTGCCAGCACCCGGGAAGATGGCCCTGACCGCAGGCCAGGCCTAGAGACCGCACCCATGCACAAATTTCATGCGTTGGGCCTCTAGTATTTTATAATGAGCTAAAAGCAAATCTGTTGAAACTTTCCCCTAAAAGAAAACATTATCTTTGTTATACTGGACAGTAAAACATCTACCCTTTACTCAATAAGAAGACAATCTACTACAAAGATTATGTAAAATGGATATGAAGCAAATTAAAAGGTTATTATTGTCATCATTCTTTACAGAAATGCAAGATTAAAAAATGAGATTTCACTATACAGTCTCCAGGACGGCTAAAGTTAAAACAAAAACAATAATAATAAGTCATATAGGTGAAATGAGAAGTCCTCCAAGCTGGTAGGAATGTAACTGATACCATCACCTGGGCTCACTATTTGACAGTGTTCACTAAAACTGCATATATGTACGCCAACACTTCTACCCTGCAGGCATTTTCCCAAGAGACATGTGTCTCTATGCGTACCAATAGCTGTGTATAGAAATGCTCATAGCCACATTATTTGTAATATTCAAGTATTAGAAAAATCTAAATATGTATTAATCCCAGAAGGGATAAATTACATATTTATGCAATACAATATTGTGTAGTGATGTAAAAAAAAATAATGAACTAGGGCTACACACAACTACATAGAAAGAATTTGGCACCATTTAAAATATTTATTCTCCCTTTGCTTACAAAAGGAAAACAGTATATTTGGCATTAGCTTTTAATTATGATGTACCTCACATCAAGCACAGTAGAGATCGGTTAGGGCAGTACTGCAAGAACCCTTCACAACTCATAATTCCCAGAATCAACATCGCCACACAGCCCCTGTGTTAGGAGGTTTAGATGTGACTCAGAAGATTTACTTCGAATTATTCTTAGTAGGAGAACCCTTACATGACTTCATCTCCTTAGGAAGACTCTGGAGGTGATAGGAAACTGGCGAGGAAAATTTACTTCTGTTATTTCTCTCTTGTTCTTGAGCACTTGAAATGCTGTTTTTATAAGACATAATTTTAAATTATTATTATAGTTTGCTTTCTTTTATACAATTTGGTTTATTCATGTATTTACTGCCACTTCTATAAAAATTAGTAATGCAAGAATATGCGTTTTGTTGGAGTTCGAACACTTTTAATTTATAGGGCACTAGAGTTATGCAGTATTATATGTATATTTAATAGCTCCAATTACAGGAATGGCTTGTGCTGATTCACTATATTCCCTACTGTGTTTCTCATGGTGAGTGGCATATAAATTGGCAATATATTCTGCCCAAAATACTGGATTAATTAAGATTGTTTGATAAGTGTCTCAGGTAATAAATTTTTACTTATTAGTCCTACATACAATTTTAGAATATCTTTTTGTAGAAGTTGAAGCATAAAAGTAGATATTGTCATTCCAAACTAAGAGTATATTTAAAAAAACACATTTTGATTAAACAATTATAATGGAAGTATTAATCACAGGTCTAGAGTAATTGACCAAAAATCAAAGTGCGGCTGTCTGCTTTAACAACTAAAATGAAAAGGAACACAGACTGTAGGTTGAGTGGAAAACAAAAAGACAAGCAGCACTGGCTGATTTTGCTCAGTGGTTGGGGTGTCAGCCCCCAGACTTAAGGGTCATGGGTTCAATTCCAGTCAAGGGCATGTATCTCAGTTGCAGGCTTAATCCCTGACCCCACCCAGTCAGGGTGCATGCAGGAGGCAACCAATCAATGTGTGTGTCTCTCTCTCTGTCTCTCCCTTTCCCTCCCACTCTGTCTAAAAATCAATGGGAAAAATATTCTTGGGTGAGGAGTAACAAACAAACAAACAAACAAAAAAGACAAGCAAAAAGCAACTCAACTAGGTAAGATTCTACAGTAACTTCCTCAAAGATATGTATTGTATTTCTTATATTTTGGAAGTTCATTTTAAATAATTACACTTAACTTGGGAATTCACTGGAAAATAGGTAATAGTGAACTCTTAGATGACCAAGTTTAGCAAGAATCAGATTTAACAATAGCTACAATGGTGAATATGCATACAATACATATACATGCTGTATAGATATAGGGTGGAGATATATGTAAGGCATCGTATGCATGTAAATGTATATCTACCCATCTACAGATCTTCTTGTTGCTTGCATCTGAGATGTTCAGATCATTGTTTTGTTTAAAGGACCTCAAATACTTGTAAAAAAAAATATAGACCCTTTTGAAAGAAATAGTATTTGAGCATATTTTTCAAGATAATTTGTATTTGATAGAACATATCCTGCCTATCTCTCCCTGAAATTGAGATTCCTAAGTCACCTTTCAGCAGTAACACTGGGCATCCTGAACACCTGACACTAACAATTGCTAATGTTTATTGAGGTCTGGCTGTTCGTTGCCTTTGCTCCCGAGGATCCCTTCACGTACTGTCCCGGGACCACGGTATTAACCCCTCCCAAAATGTGGGGTCATTGCTACTCAATGGCTACTGAATGTCCAACTATGTGTCATGCACAATTATTCTAAATTCTGGGGATATATGAAGGAACAGCAACAACTAACAAATCCCAGGTTTTATGAAGTCACATTTTTGTTGGGGTTTTGGACACATAAAGTGCTGAGTGCCAACTGAAGATAAGGGGAAATAAAATTGTTAAAGAGATTAATCTTATTAGTCTAGCTAAAAGGAGGAAAAATCGTCCTCCTTTTCCAACCATAAAGCAACATAAATAAATTAATTAATAAGCACACAAATACAGAAAGTTTCTAAAGACATGGTGTACTTCAAAAAATCCAGGTAGTTATAATTCATTGAGTTTAGTATAGAACCCTTAAAAGGACACCCAGCAGCCATCACTGGTTTGGCTCAGTGGATACAGCATCAGCCTGCGGACTGAAGGGTCCCAGGTTCGATTCCAGTCAAGGGCATGTACCTTGGTTGTGGGCACATCCCCAGTAGAGGGTGTGCAGGAGGCAGCTGTTCGATGTTTCTAACTCTCTATTTCTCTCCCTTCCTCTCTGTAAAAACTCAATAAAATATATTTTTTAAAAAAGACACCCAGCATACAAAGCAATTTAAAGCACAGTCCCTTTGACCTTAAGGAAGTTTAGTCCATGTCCTGGGGCAACATTTAAACATCCCAGGAGTCCCGTCTTTCTGTGGCTCTGAGGCCCACAAGCTAAGAAGCAAGTACAGTGAAAGCCACCCACTGTCAGCACCCAGGGTGGGCCACTGCTCCAAAGAGTAGGTGGCTTTAGATATTTTGAGGAACGTTGATTCTGACCAAAAAGCCTTTTTCTTTTTCTTTTTAAATCGGAAGGGTTTCCATCCCAATTGAAACTGACTTTCAGGAGCATTTGACTTCCAGCTAAATAACATCAGTTCCGCAAAGCATGCCCAAGGCCCGCATTTGTCTGCAGCCAGATGTGGGAGGAACTAGAAGCCCCCGAGCCTCTCGGTCTTGCGTGCTTGCTTCTTATCAAAGTCGCTCGGAGCCTCACGCTGAAAGATCTCTATCTAAAACAGATGGGACTTTACTACATCTTTATGTGGGAAGCTTCCTCTAAAGGGAGCTCATTTTAAAACCTAGCCATGAGTACTTTTAATTTATTGAAGAGCCCAAAATGCCTTGGAAAATTTTTTGTCCCGGAAAGATCTGTTGCAGGCGCATTAATCCATATATGAAATGTATCCTAAAAGTCACCTAGGAGGAATAACTTTAATTAATTTGCCACCAAGAAAAGCTTTCCATTTTGGTCAATCTTACCTTTGTCAGAAAACATGACAAAGATTAAATTCCTTTTTTCACTTCATGCACAAATGTTTGCATTCGCTTTAAACTATAATTTTTTTCATGATGAAGTATTTATTTATTTATTTTTAAATCTTTATTGTTGAAAGTATTTCATATGTCCCCTTTCTTTCCCCATTGACCTCTTGTAGCCCGCCTCTGCCCCCACCCAGGCCTTCACCACCCTATTGTCAGTTTCCATGGGTTATGCATATCTGCATACAAGTTCTTTGGTTGATCTCTTCCCACCCACCCAGCAACCCCTGCCCTCCAGTTCTTAGTGGGTTTGCAAATAGTGCAAGTTACTTTTAAGTGGGAGTAATGGAATCAAAAGAACCCTGGGGGAGAAATGCACTAATGTCATATCAAGTGTCCTTGTCCCTTGTACGCTGCTGTGTGAATGCTCACTCTGCAAGCATTTGACTAAATACTCAATCTTTTTGAGATACTGACCTCCTAACAGCAGCCACTGAACACTAAATGCTTCCATGTGTGATAAAAGCAGAGACTCTTATTTTCCCTCCCAGCTGATTAAGGAAAGCAAGCCTTTCTCACACAATTGTCCTGGAGAGATTGAACGCATCAATGGTTCCATCAGAAGGACCACAATGGAAAGCATGAGAACATGGAGGAGATTCAATTACTTGGAGGTTGGATCCAGTTGATTCACAGAGTCAAGTCACATTTCCTCTCATTCTCCCATTCTCTTCTCACAGTGCCAGGGTATTGCGCTGGGAAACATGATTTGACTATGTGGTTACACAACCTGTAAGCAAGATACTCAGTTTTTTAGCGTTCATTAGCTTGAAATTCTAATATATGTACCAAGTTCCACTCATGGAGGAAGAAAAATAAAATAAGCAGCCCTCCTTGGCAGCTCATTATCTATTCCAAGTCACGGCAGCTGTTGCCACCGAGAATTCATGCTGAATGCAGCCTTTAGGGGTCAGGCAGCCACTCCACAGCTACACACACATGCGCACTTGCCTTCTGCGTCGTCCGGCAGAAATGTCACCCATGGAGGGTAACAAGGAAAGGCCACAGTTCTCAAGGATTTTTCAGCCAACTGTGCTCATGACCTCCATTAATTTTCCTTATAATGTTATATTCAGAAATTGTTATGAAAAATGAAGCCAAGAGTTTCATGGCATAATAACATTATAATGCATATGATACAATAGTAAAGAATTGTTTACCCAAAAAAAGTCAGGAAAAAGTATTTAATAAACTGAAAAGAATATCCATATTACCTAAAAGTGAAGAAATAATACTATCTGAATTTTTTAAACTTGCATTACAATAAAAATGTTTTAACTCTCCAGATCTTTCATCTGTCTCCCCATACAGTACTTTCACAAAAAATGCTAAACATTGCTCACACTTTTAGTCAAGATTGCATTCTAAATTCACACAGAAAGTGGTCTCCTTCACCTGAACAAGTAAGAATGATACATAAAATACAAAAGCAGAAAAATTTAAAAGCCTCTCCCATGCTCAAAACAATATAATTCCATGAAGCACAAAATGGAAAATAAGTGCTTAGAACTGAGAAGACTGAAGCTGCAGATCTGCCAGAGCCCAGAAAAACAAACAAACAAAAAACAAGAACAAAAAACATTTAAAATATATATATATTTAAAGTCACTGGAATTAAAAATAATCTATAAAGGAAATTAACTCTATAATGAAGTAGAGTTTCTACAGTAATAAAAAAAATGTAGTAAAATGGAAAGATTATATGGAGGAATGAACCTAGCAAAAAACACTCAGAGACAAAGCAATAAGAAATAGAAAGTTCACAGAGAGAACATTAATTTAAAGTAAACCAAAAGTACAGTGGAGATATGGCTGAAAAGTAAAACTCAAGGAGATAATAGCTGAACATTTTCCAGAACTGAGTTTTCATATTGAAAACTTGCTGGTGATTAGCCCGGGGTCACCCTCAGTTCCTTGTCACATGGACCCCTTCACAGAGCAGCTCACGACATGGCTGCTCAATTCATTAGAGAAAGAGAGAGAGAGAGAGAGAACCAGATGGCAGTCAGTCTTTTATAGCATAATCTTCAAAGTGACACCCCATCACCATTGCAATATTTTATTTATTATGAGCAAGTCACTGGTCTCAGCCCACACCAAGGGAAGCATATTGCACAAGGGCGTGAATGGCAAGACATAGAAAACATTGGGGGCCATTTCAGAAGCTCACCTGTCACATTATGACTTCTGGTCCTCAATTATTCATATTCCTCCCACATGTAAAATACACTCACACCACCCTTCTAGGGTCTCCAAAAGTCACCTCCCATTCCATCATCAGCTCAAAGAATCCCATCATGTAAGTCATGCCTGGGTGTGAATGAGGCTCCTAGGATGCAGTGCTTTAAGTAGAGCTTCAAGTACAGTTTCCTTCAGTCTGTGAAGCTAACGAGAGAAGTCCTCTGCCTCTCACACACATTCAACATATAACGGTGGGGCCGGTATGGGGCCAGTATGGGGTCACAGCAATGGGTATTCTTGTTCCAAAAGAGGAAAAATTGGAGGCACAAAGAAGTCACTGGTTAATAGCAATTGTGAAATCCAGTCAGTCACATGTTGGAAGTTTCTTATTAGTTTTCAAGGCCATAGCTCTTGCCTCTTGATTCTATCCTCCTGACTCTTGGTTCTGCCTTCTCTGTCATTCTTTCTTATGGAAAATAGCACTGCTTTGCAACTGAGCAGTTTTCTAAACCTGCTTCCTGCCAGTAGAATTTTAGGATCCAACAATCCCTGTCATTCTGTGTGGTCTCTGTTCTTCTCAGTGCAAGCCAGAGGGGATTCTGCTGATACAATGTTCTCAAAGATTTGGTAGGTCCGTGAGTCTCACTGGAGAATGGAATACACGTTAAGTCCTTTATCTCGCTCTGATCAGGTGACTGGATACCTTGACCACCACATTTTCTAGCGGTCCTATTTGATTAAGAGGATCTGTGGGCTCACTCTCAGTATATTTAAGGGCCCTTTGTGTGCCTGAATAATCAATCCTTTTATCCTCCCATGTGTTCCAGTAATTAAATAATTGTGTAGCACACCCTTCATGTTATCTCTAGGCCGTGTTTTTCAGGCAGTGCATACATTTGTTAATGTTAGCATCTTGTGCTCTCTGAAAAATCTGAAAACTTTTAAAAGCACGTATGTGCCTATTTAAGAATAAAAAATCATCCCAAAATTCAGTGGCATAAAGCAACAATAGGAATTATTTCAGAATCTCTAAGGGTCAGGAATCTGCATGTGGCTTAGATTGGTTCTGTTTCATCTCTCAAAATCAAGGTATCAGCAAAATGTCATCTGGGACCACAATCATGTGAAGGCTCACCTGGCCAGGCTTCAGTCCCTTTTGGGTTGTCGGGCAGATATAGCATCCGTGGCCCCTGAGCTGTTGGTCAGAGGCCCCGCGTAGTTGCTTCCCCGTGGAAAGGACTGCTCCAAAGCTCCACTGAAATCGCGTGCCTTCAGCTTTAGAACAGACTTCTTATTTGTTTCCCTCTGAATAACTCAAAACTTAACATTTTATCCACACACAAAAATCTCATTTTATATTTCTTTTTCAGAACAATACATTTTAATTAATAAAATGTTATCCAGAAGCAAAAGGCTAAATTGTCTAAGGAGTGACCCTATGCTTTTTTTCTCTTTGAAGTTTGAATAATTTTTCTATTTTCAGTCAAATATATAAACCAGTTTTGGATCACTCCCTCATTGCGGAGGTAGACAGCAGTATTGTGCAACGAAGCAATCCACACTTACAATGATGACATCTCATTTTATGAGGACATGGCCATATTTCAATGAATAAATTCATGAAGTCTCACCGCTCTGTGACCCCCATATCTGCTGTGTTTTTTATCTGGTCCCATTTTAGCTCATTACTGTCCTAGCAAAAGCAGCAATTCTGTTTGCTTTCTGATCTTGTGCGCCCTTTAAAGATGAAAAAGCATAAAAGCAACCAAGAAGATAGGAATCTCACCTTTTTCTGGCTCAAAATGGCTACAAAACTCACTTTTTAAAACATTAAATAAATTCATTCAAACTAACCACACTTGCTTTTTCACAGGGGAGTTCCTTAGATTATTAAACCATACTGAAAATGTAATTGTCCCTCTCTTCAGCTATTTTTTTCCCCAAGATGCCCTTCTAGTGGATGAAGTCTCACTGACATGTAGAATTATGCCCTGAAGATAGGAGGTAAATAGGTGAGTGTGTGAGCTGAGTTCCTGTAAGATCTTATTGTCCATAAGGTCAGAGACAAATCATTAAACTATGCTACAGGGTATTAATGACAAGGAGCACAGTATATCCTTTCTCATCACTCTCTCCCAAGTCCTGGCCCAAAGAATCTTATGAACTCACCTATATGTACAGTTTTGAAGACATTATTAAATATTTAGGATCTGAGAAGTATGAGATGATGTGCAGTGAAATTAGTTACCCAAAAAGTTCTAATAGAAATCAGATAAATGTGGTAGATTTACCACATTTTAATAGAATTATCACATCTGCTTCTCAAAAGCTCATAAAAGGAGAATGATTAAATAAAAAGGTGTAAACCCACAAGGACAAAGAAAAAATGAGGCGACACACGATTGTAATAAATCTTTGGAATACAGGTTAGTGGCAGGGAGAATTGGTAAGTTAGGAAAATAGAAATAGAGGTTACCGAAGAGCCTTCGGAGTAGAAGAGAGAAAAGTAGCAAGAAAGTTAATTTTTGAGCCACAAGGATAACCCAGGACTTGAACACATAAGAAACAGTGGAAGCAGAGATTCAAGACTATAAACAATGTAGTTTAACACAGAGGTGCCTTTGCCCCTAAGGTAGCCTGGTGTAGCAGTCTCCCTCACACACATCTGCCTTACCCTTCCTGCAGCTATTTATTTTTAATTTCTCCTACAGATGCTCTGGAGTTAGGGATGCAAAGTACAGCAAAAGATGGAGAGGAACACTGAGACTAGAAAATGGAGATTCAGTTGGCATTCCCAGGCCCTTACCCTTGCCTTGCTATTGAAATACCTGTAGCAGGTATGCAAGTCCCAAGGAAGAATGGAGGAAAGGAACTAGCATAGGAGGAACACAGAAACTGCAATAAAGAAAAAAAAAAAGGAACAATCAACTGGAATAATCTTTAAAAAATTTTTTTAAATTGATTTTTTTTTTTTTTTTTTTTTTTTTTTTTTTTTTTTTTTTAGGGGGGGGGGGGGGGGGGGGGGGAAAAAAAACATCCATGAGAAACATCATTGATCGGCTGCCTCCTGCACACCCCCTACTGGTGATCGAGCCTGCAACCTGGACATGTGCCCTGACCTGGCATCGAACTGGTGGCCTCTTGGTTCATGGGTCGACCCTCAACCACTGAGTCACATTGGCCAGGCAAGAGAGATAATCTTAATGGTATAAAGATAGAGATACTCAAAGCAATCATTACTGTGTAAGTAAAGAGTAAGTACTTTGGAAGCAAGAAAGCAAATCTGTGCTCTATAAAACAATCACATAGAGCTCTAATGCGAATACTATATACCCCACTGCATGTGTTAATCTAATGATGTCAAGTAGAATGCCTCTTTTTAGGAACTTCTTATGGTAACTAATAATGATCTGAGAGTCTACTTACAATACAAGCTATTGTATTGTCCATCTCATTATAAGGAATTTTTGGTTAAGATTGACTCCTTTTTAAAGAAAACCTTATATTTTACTAAAGTGAAAAATAAGCTTTTCATTTATCATAATTGTTTTATAACACATGCCAAATATTAGAAAAATATGTACATATTTATTACATTGTTACATCCTATTTCATCTCTGAAATGCCCTTTGTTTGAGATGATTCAATAATAATAATAATAACCCTCTGTTAATCATCTTTCTTGAAATTAGGCCACAAGAATTTTAAAAGCAAACAATCTCTGCCATTAAAGACAACTGTTTCCTTGTCTGGTTGCCACTTGTTATTAACGGCTGCTCCATGAAGAAAAGGAGGCAAGAAAACCTGGAGCAAAAGGGTCATAAAGTGCTATTATTAAAAGCACATTTCTTGGTATTTTATTTAAACTTACACTTCAATAGAGACTTCTGGTTGCACAACTCTTATTTTTTAAAGTCGCTTTTCAACCTTCTATCCTATGCACATTTTTGTTTGTCACATAACAGTTCCTTGAAATGCTTTGACCTCTGCATTACAGACAAGGTGAAAAAAATTGTTTTTAAGTCTATGGTAACAAAGTCATATGTTTCCATTACACCCACAGAGAAAGGTCAGGCAGATAACAACATGTCAGCCCTCCCTACATGGATCAAGTCTTCCCGGCAGAGCATCACTTAAATCTCTTTCTCAACCAGCCTCTGGGAGAAGAATGCATTTACTTATCTAACGAATCAAATAGCAAGTAAAGGTTTGACAGGTTCCGGGGGCAGGGGTGAAAACTATGCAGGCTATCAATTTAATTTACAATTTTTCATAATGATTGATTCATTTTTAACAGCATACTACTTACTCTAAAATCAGTGATAAGCTTCAGCTTCTGTTCTCTGCCTTTTACATAGGTACTAAGCGATGTGAATAGTTAAGGACAGGGAATTAGTATCACAATGGGAAGAATGCCATGAAATGCTAAGACGTAATTTTGCCTCATGTTCACATTTCCCTCAGGACTCAGGAGCACTAGATAATGCTATGCACAAGAATGGGAATCAATCTGCCCACATTGCCTTGGTGAAGATTGTGGTAACTGCATCCATCATCTGAAGCTAATCCTGAGGTATGCGGATGCTTGAATCTCACTGAGGCATTTTGATGAATATTTTGTGTGTGTACTACTCGATAAAAATCTAATGAAACCATTTGACTATTTATAGACAAATTTTTTTTCATAATTCCATATTTTCCCCTGATACCAGTAGTTATTGTGAGGTTGGCAAGATTCCTATAATGAAAAATGAAATGTTGGTATTTCAATTTTACCCATATTTTTAATATTAATTAATTAATTAATATTTAATTACTTGGGATGACATTGATTAATAAAACCACATAGGTTTCAAGTGTTAGAAGTAGTTCCCATTTCATGGACATACTAAGAATATAAATTTTCACTTAGATGACAATGGATAACATTTTAGAGAGAGAAACATCCATGTGAGAGAGAAACACTGACCAATTGGTTGCCTCCTGTACATGCCCTGACCAGGGATCAAACCCACAAACTAGGTATGTGCTCTGACTAGGAATCGAACCCACCACCTTTTGGTGTACAGGCCAATGCTTCAACCAACTTGAGCTACCTGGCCAGCGAATCAACAATGAAAAATTTTTAAAAATATTACTTGTCAAGTTCAAATATATCTTTCTTAACTCAGAAAATAAGGTTGGCTAACAAGAACATTTTAAACAATATCTTTCTATTATATCCATCTACTGATATATAGTGGTAAACTGCAAAAGGATACTCTTTCCTTCCGTTTGAAGAATAAAATCTAACAGTTTCCAAGTGCCTGCTTGGGCCAGAAAATGGCCTGCACAATTTACAAAATTTTTTTAAATCTTCATCTAAGGATATGTTTGCTGATTTTTTATATATATATAGAAAGAGAAAGAGAGAGGGAGGGAGGGAGGGGGGGAGAGAGAGAGAGAGAGAGAGAGAGAGAGATCAATCGGTTGCCTTCCATGTTCACCCTGTCCATGATCAAACCTGAAACCTAGGAATGTGCCCTGACTGGGAATTGAACCTGCAACCTGTTTGGTGTACAGGACAATACTCCAACCAACTGAGCCAACCAGCTGGTCACAACTTACGTTTTTAATGTGTAATTTACAAGTGTATGAAGGCAGGTAGCATCACCCTCATTTTTCAGGTGAGGAAACAGATTCTGAAAGGTCAAGTAATTTGTTCTGATACAGTTATAAAAAGGAGGAGCCAGGATTCAATTTTACATTAGATTCACCCCCAAAACTCTGCCTAATGACTATTCTGTACTGCTGCTGTGTGATGGGGAAGCAACAATAAGACTCTCACTAGTAAGACTATAATCATGCTAAAAGTTGTTAGAACCCTGAAAAATCTTAAAACCATTTCTAAAATGTTCTAGCATATTCGTACAATGTGCATGGTTTGCTTAAGGAAAAACCACTTAAACTATGGACAATATATTTCAATTCTTAATACCAGTTTGCTTCTTCATAGCTTGCCCTTTTTAAGAAATCTTAATTCAGATTGTACTAATTTGAATAGTTGATTTTTTCATAAGTATTCTGCATAAAAATAGAATTAGCCCTAGACAGTTTCGCTCAGTGGATAGAGTGTGGACCTGCGGACTGGGGGGGATCCCAGGTTCGATTCCAGTCAAGGGCACATGTTCAGGTTTCGGGCTCAATCCCCAGTGGGTAGTGTGCAGGAGGTAGCCAATCAATGATTCTCTCTCATCATTGATGTTTCTATCTCTTCCTCTTCCTTCCTCTCTGAAATTAATAAAAATATATTTTTAAAAAAGAATTAAACTATATAAAGTAATTAGGGACTAATTACTTTGATTTCCGTACTACAGAAATGGAAATGTAATCTGAAGTCACAAGTTACAAAGTGCTTGCTCTAAATCTTTAATGTCATCATTTAACTAAAGAAAAGTTGACTCTTTTGGAAAGATCTCAAAAAATTAAAGTAATATAGTACTTGACATTTTCTTTGTTTTATGACAAACTAATCTTCCAGTATCTCATTCTTTTCCCACATTTGCCATCTGTTAATATGTTGAAGCAGTCTAGTTTTTATCTTTTCACCCAAAGTCTCCAAATCTATTAAATATATCCACACAAAAGTAAGTAGTTAGAAAAATAAACATATGCATATCCCAGCACAATAACTTCATGCACCAGGGCTAATTATCACTATCCACATACATTATTTTATTAGCAAACAAGTCATCTATTTCTTTTTTTTTAAGTCATCTATTTCTTTAGCTGAATATGGAAATTAGATACAAGTCAAAAGACCTGCATACCTTAACAGATGAGATTGGTTCTGGATATCAACAACAAAAAATGCTCTTTCAGAAACATATTAATGATAAAGTATCAATAATAACAAGAAATCTTTCATGAATTGTTTTAAAAATATTCTCCCATTATTTCATTTTATTTTACAAAAATCCTGAACAGTAGAAAGAGCATATGGCTTTACCTTCATTTATGGATGAGGAAACAAGAATTCAAACAAAATTATTCCTCTCCCATTGTGAATCCAGGCCCTCTGGCCCCCAGCCTTCAGCCTCCCCACACACATATGGAGAGTCCTTGAGCCACCTTAAATGTTGGCCAGTTTCTCTATGGTCTCTAACTTGAGCTTTTAAGAGGCAAAGTTACCTAGCCTACTGAGTAGGTTATAAAACTTTGCAAACTATTATATTTAAAATACAGAATAGGAATCTGAATCACATGCCCTTCATGTTGGTGGGAACATGGTTATTGATACTGGACTTCAGCTTCCAGAAAATGTCTTAAAAAAATGAATACAGGGTGTTGTCATGGTGGATAAGTACTAAAACGGGCACCCAGGTCATGACCGACTTTGTACCTCTGTGTGTCTAGAAGAACTTTATTATTTATATTGAGTGCTTTGTTTTAGGGCTCACTAAATCCACGTTCTCTTCCATGTGTGATTCCTATGAAGACATTTCGGTGTCTTCCAGGAGCAACGTTTAGATTTCACTCATGGGTCTGTGGCTTCCTATGGCTCCACATGGTTTAGCAGTGGCTCAGCTAGATGGGCTCCACAGTCTGTTTGGTTCAGGTCTGTTTCATATGAGCCTCATCCTACAACGCAGGCTGAGAGAGTTCCCATTCCACTGGTTAAAGCAACCTACATGCCCAGATGAAAATCATTTGAGCAGGAATATACATTGTGTCCACGTGGAAGCCATGACCAAGTTGGAGAGGGACAGAATTTGTGGCAATGACTGGAATATAACTGTCTTCAACAGGGTCTAGTTTTAATTTTTTCCTCATATGAATATCTAATGTACCCAGTGACATTTATTTACACCACCACCCTTTCCTCCACCACTCTGCTGTGATACCTTAGTCATGGGTTTGTTTTGAGAAAATCTATTATATTTCCTTTGTATTTCTGTCTATCCCTGATCCCAAACCCCAGCTTAATCGAGGTACAATGCACATACCAAAAGTTACAAAAGTTACAGTTGGATGAGATTGGACAACTGTATTAACTATGTTTTTACCATCAAAATCAAGATATGGAAATTAGGACTCTGGGTAAAGGTTTGCGGAAGTATAGTCTACAATTTTAGATCACATTCTTATTTACTGCTCTAAATATTCTTTACAACTAGTTTACTTAGGTTTACAACAAATCGAAAGCTCACATACTCCTCTCCCTTTCCAAAAGAAAAACTGAAATCATCTTTTATCTTTGAGGCTTCTGGAGAACAAAAGTCAACAGTGATTTAATAGCCCCATTTTTTAAAATATATTTTATTGATTTTTTACAGAAAGGAAGGGAAAGGGATAGAGAGTTAGAAACATCGATGAGAGAGAAACATCGATCAGCTGCCTCCTGCACACCCCCTACTGGGGATGTGCCCACAACCAAGGTACATGCCCTCGACCGGAATTGAACCTGGGACCTTTCAGTCCGCAGGCCGATGCTCTATCCACTGAGCCAAACCAGTTAAGGTCCCCCCCCCCCTTTTTTTAACTTTGTTTTTAGCATCTTTTGTATTTGGTTATATTTAATTTATTACTTGTAAAAGTATTTCATATATAATTATTGCAAACCTAACTTGTCTGAAAACAGTAAAGATTATTTAAAATTTTTTTTAGAATTATCCACTGTCTCTAGTCTCATGGACTGTCAAGTCCATGGCAGGTGATTTATCTGTACTTATTAAATAGAATTATCTTTAAACTACTTGACACATAGGAGCTGACCAAACTGAATATGTAACTCAGAATGAGCAGAATAGAGAAGTCATCGGAAAAGGACTGGAGTCACCAAGAAAAGAGGAGGATTTTGATCTTCGTTTCTAAATAAGTACTAAGGAGAACAGACCAGAGAAGGAAGATTGGAAGGAACCATTTTCCATCAACATCACTGACTTCCTGAGAAATAAACCTGTTCGTGTCATTCTCCTGTTTAAAAGAACATGGAAGGGCTCACATCATTCCTAACTTGAGTTTTCCCCACCCCAGGATTATGCGAAACTGCCAGCGCAAATGTGCTGGGTTGCTGCCCACTCAGCTTCACGCCCTCCCAGGAGAGCCACCAAAAACAGTGCTTCCCTGAACCGCAGAGGAAAATCATGGAGCTTAATTTCTAGAATCTCTTGCCAGTGGGATTCCCATTTTTCCACTGAGGGGCACTAGTGTGGGGTTTACAAGGTCGGAGAGAAGGTTAGTCCATGTTCTTCAGGGGGAGCCAGAGTAGGAGCATGAGGAAAAACAGACAGCAGGTCGTGGCTGCCAAGTGAGACCTTCGAGCAGGGAGGTCATGGACGATGGTTCTCTGCCCGGGTTATGCATCTTCATTGCAGCTTATATTGTACATGCCCAATAGCTACTTCATCATCTGAAACAATGCTTGGAAAATATACACATATAAGCATATAAAGTATAAGCTGTATATTCTGTTTCGATACTAGAAAATTAGTTAACATATATTTTTAAACTAAACTTTTAACCCTATTTTTAATTAAGAGCTATTCCCTGGTCAAATATTTAAAACTAGAGTAAAAGTCATGACTACAGCAAATTTTAAGAATATTTAAATTCTAATTCTCAAATTGAAATCACCACTTTATTTTCTTGAAATAAGAAAAGTCAATGTCTCGATTTGGTTTTATAGTCTACCATATGCTATAACATTCTTTATGCTTTAAAATCCACCTTGTCTCATCTTAGTCTTTTATTCAGAATTAGATTACATAAATACGCTAATATTACTGAACAAACTCTTGTCAATAGTACCTCCTTTAATGAAGGGCTACGATTAATTCACTTAGTAAAATCTGAATTCTTATTTTAAAGTTTCCCAAAACAAAAGAGCTATTAAAAAACGCATTAACAGCTTGACAGTTTAATCTTCTCAGTATGTCACCATGAAAACAGTAAACTGCTGTCAGGTTTTGCTGCTTTGGAGACTCATGGCACAGGCATCACAAAGACCAAGTGCTATGAGAAAGTGTTGCATTCCGTGGCACCTTGGAAATGAATATCGAGAGGAAGAATAAACACGATTGCACTTAAGAGATTAGATAAGTTAAACATTATAAAAATCGAGTACCACATATGTGGAATCCCAAGCATAACTTTAAAAGGGTGATTGCTTTGCAAAGTATACAGTCTATTATTGCTTGATTCCATGTCAAAATGTGCTCTTCCAGATTCTGAAGTGACAGTAAAGAAATACCTGAATTCCCTTTAATATTGCTTTTTTGTTTTCAATTGTTCTTATGGTACATTTACTCTTGGCAGAACAAAAGAGAAGATTTGTGCAAAAATCCTTTTTTAAGGTGGAAGATCATAACGCCTGTTCATTCAACCTTACTTCATGGTTCCTCACGTGAGAGGTGGTGCCATTAGCTTCCATTAGTAGATTCAACTGGGGCTGAACACTGGAGAGAGAGTGCCCTTGTCTTACATCAGTGTCCTCAGGACTCTGCCTTGAGATTGCACAAGATCTTCACTCAAACAGATCAATGCCATTACTGTTCTGCGAGGTGTTTGCTGTTGCTTTTCTTCCCTGAATCCAGTCATCTGACCTCCTTCATCCTGGATTCCATGTCATTCGAACATACGTCTGTCCTTTCTTTCCACCTCAACTTAATTCCTGTGGGCAGCTTTGATTTCCTGTCAGATGTGGATCAAGGAGGGTCAGGAAGGTAGATGCCCGAGGCATCAATGTTGAAGGGGTGTATTTGGCAAAAGAAAATTGTATTTACCAGAAATCCTCCCCGGGAGAGTGCAGCAGCACAGAATTGGAAGAAAAACCTTAGCAAGCTCCTTCAGTTAGGGGATCAAATTCCCCAAACACTCACTTAAGACTGGTAGTTGGTCAATAATTTGATTTCTACCAAGGGTAGATCCCATTAGAGACAGGGCTTTTGCTTTTTTTTTTGCTTTACCCCTTTCACAGGACCCATTGGGATGGTGCTCCCTTGAATTCAAGAGCTTCACTTGTGGAACCCTTGACAATCAGATCCCCATTTTTGCAATGAGCACCACGAATGTAATATTTGCACATTGCGGTTAGGGCTGGATTGCCTGAGGCCAGAGAAGAAGGTATCCCCTTATTGTTCTCGGGTATACTTAATCTCCTTAAAAAATATGCACAGACTCCCACTATGATAGTCACTTGCAAATATTAAGAAAACTCAAGGGATATTTTTTTTCCTTTTTTCCAGATGGATAACAAAAAAAAAGCATCACTGATTTTGAAATATCTTTTGCATTGGATTGAATAGAAAAAGGCAGCTTCTCGCACTTACTCTTAGAATGAATCAAAGTTTGTGTGTGAGGTTGATAAAATATATTTTTTTCACTTTTTTTTTCACCAGTGTGTGAATACACATATGCAGGGCAAACATTGCTATATAATACACATAATTTATTTTTGTATGTGCCCTGACCAGAAATGGAACCTTGCAAACTTGGCATATCAGGACGACACTATAACCAGCTGAGCTACCCAGCCAGGGCCTACTCATAATTTATTTATTTTTAATATATTTCATTGATTTTTTACAGAGAGGAAGGGAGAGGGATAGAAAGTTAGAAACATCGATCAGCTGCCTCCTGCACACCCCCTACTGGGGATGTGCCCGCAACCAAGGTACATGCCCTTGACCGGAATCGAACCTGGGACCTTTCAGTCCGCAGGCCGATGCTCTATCCACTGAGCCAAATCGGTTAGGGCTCATAATTTATTTTAAAAGCATTTTTCCATACCTTGTATGTAGCAGATGTATACAAAACCACATTTTAATAACACTTTGAACAATTCTTTCTATTCTGGTTAGAGCTAAAATTAAGCACTTAAAAAGAATGTCAGCGATATCTCCTGGTAATTCCTTCCCCCTCAACTCAGTGATCTCTGAGGAGCCCGACAGCGTCATCTCAGTGTCACAATGAGAAATGTACACAGCTATCGTGTGTCAGTCTGCTTTGTGACAGGCAGAAATGGTATTACAAGAGCCAAATGCATGAAAATGAAAACATTCAATACTGGTTATATCTGCTTCTATTGCTAAACACTGTGATTCGATACTTGATAAAGTGTAGTCCTAATTATTTCAGTAATTAATTTACTAAATAATTCCACCAGTGACATTTCAGAAACTATATAATTAAATTGGAAGGGCATCTTTTCTTTCATTCCTGGGCATTTAATAGGCAATATCCTTTGTAACAAAAATTGATGAATTCGATATTTTAGCATAGTTTCTATTTTAAAAAAAAGTATAAATAAAGCTGGTTAGAAGGTTAAGTGAATAAATATTAAGGCTAAAGTAAGAAAGACTGAAGTCTAAAATGATTTAAAATAAAGTGTCATCTATCTTATACTGAGAGCATCAATAGTTCTGGTATAAGCCTGCTGCCCACTGTGATTATTAATAGCATCCATCTTTTAACTCTGGAAAGCGTCCTGTTTGGACGTTAAATGATATGCTCACTTTACTTATGCATTCTACTGTGTTGGGGATGGACCAGGTCCAATGCATGGGGTTCAGAGCAAGTGGGGAGAATGCCCAGATTAATTGTGGGAAGAAATTACTTTATTTCCATCACTCCGTCTCTACTTCTCTTCAAACAACTGGGCAAAATTCAGCAGTCCTGTCTCTCCCTGAGCAACGTCTCCAGGGTCCCCTGTGTGGGGGGTGTAAGTAGGCCACTCTTGCCTTATTGGTGAACCATTATTGCTGGGGCCATGAACATCCATTATTTTGGTCTGTTCTAGCTCAATGCTATAATCAATGCCAGTTGCCTGTGTTTTAATTTTATCCTCCATAAACCAGAGGGGTGGCTTCTTCAAAGGTGAGTGGTGGAGAACAGCTATGTTTAAATTGTGTAAAGGTCATAAGCCCTGTCTATATGTAGAATATAGCAAATGATCATCCACAGGCTCTTGCTGGCTCCTCACCAGGACAAACGCGGCATAAGCTGAGAGTATAGCATGCCTGAACATTGAGGGTTTGCATTCGTTATGTGAATTCATTTGACATTTTTTTTCTAATTCCTCTGAGTTTTGCATTTCACAGACAGCAGGCTCAGTGTGAAGGCTATGAAGCTGTTCCAAACCCATCCAAAGAAGCATTTTGCAACAGATGGCAATAAACACGATAATGGGCTTTATTTTGTTTTATTTTATTAGGCTAAGGTTATGGCCACAGTTATGAACTTAATCTGCCTTTTTTATAGACATGATAGTGGTTTACGTTGCATGCATATTGCCTGCTGCCTTTGCTGAGTCGAGTGCTCTTTACTGCCTAGTGCAGCTAAGCAGTGGAGCAAATAACATATTTAGTGTAATGTCCTATCAATCTGAAAATAGGGCATGTTTAATAAGGCAGTTGGGGGCACAGATAGCACACATGCTGGTTTGTAAGATAGATGCATCTCTAGAACAAAAGAATTAAAATAAGCATACATTTTAAATAATAAAGGGGTTTGGGTATTATTCATGGCTAAATCAAATAAAGTAAGAAACGGGAAAATTGTATGGAGAGGAAACAATGAAAAGGGTATGAGAAGTGAAGAGAAGTTGATCAGCAATGTGGTATCTGAGTTAAAGAAGACTGTCTCACTTTTAAAAATAAAAATCAGTAAGACATTCTTCTTTAGCTTAATTTTAGATCTGGTTACCTTATTTCCTTAGCACAATAAACAAAGCACAGCATTCCATGTGGACAAAGGAAAACTGATGCTCTCAGTGCACAAGGCCCACCGTGCAGCTGGTGGTACTCGTTCCCGAGATCCCAACACATTTCCTCATGGAAAAGACAAAAGTAAGACTTACAGTAGCTGAGGAACTTATATATATGTAATCAATATACAGCAGAATGTATATGATTAGTACCATTGACTGAATAATAACCTGAACTTCCTTAAACACCCTAGCTTAGTCACTCTTATGCCCATTACATTTCTACTGATTTCTTGTGGAAAGCAGTTTCGCTCTCTCCTTTTCCCACTACCCAAGCTGGTTTGATTATCAGTGTGCTTTCCAGATACCTAGAAGGGGACAGCATGAATATTGTACATGAGCATTTATCCCTTGTCAAGGAATTGAGGTACATCTTTTATTGGCATTTTGATACACACATCAGTCATAATTGAGCTTTGTTAGAATTACTTAGGACTTGAAATCCAGGTAAACTCTGAATATCTATATATATACTAGTAAAAGCCAAGCAACTGGAAGGACAGAATGACCGGAACGACTGATCCCTATAATGTGCACTGTGGCTGTCAACCAGCCGATTGGCCCCTCCCAACCTTCCACAGCCCCTCCCCTCAACTGGCCCCGCCCCCAACCCCCGGATTGGGGGCGGGGCCAGCTAACCTCCCTCATCCCCTCCCCCCAGCCAGCCCAGCCCCAATAGGCCCGATCAGGGCAGGCCGGCTAGACCCCACCCAAACATGAATTCGTGCACCAGGCCTCTAGTAGAGACATATTTTAATCGCTCAGTTCAGAAAATTGAGGATCAGATCCTATGAACTTGAGTGGCACCAAGTCCCTTTCCTTAATTCAAAACCCAACATCAGAGAGAGAGATACTGTAAGTGCCCTCATTTCAAAGCAGCACCCAAGTTCTGTTAGCTGCTACTTATACTTGCACATCAATCTCCTTCACAGCTGATTACAGAACAGTCATTTTTGTAATGATCAACAATTCCTGAGTTTATAGTCTATATCTATCAATTTATCTCATGACTATCGACTGCTATCATGAGATCAGAGAGGAAGCATGGGCATAGGACTCAAATCCCTTCACTGTTATTTATTAGCTCTTGATTATATGCATCTATGTGTTGAGGGCTTCTAAAAAATAGTGAAATTTTTCAGTTTTAATTAAAATGCAAAATAGTTCCCAACTTTTATTTTTAAAACAACTGTTTCAGGCATTTTTTATTACAGGTAATAGAATTCACGAGTTGCATTAAAGTAACTCATTTTACTGGCAATAGAAGATTGGCTTCAAAAATGGTATTGAATTTTGTGATTAAAAAATTTGGATAATGTAGATTCAGTCAGAAATGAGAATAATGTAAATTTTTCGTACTAGTCTCAAAATGCATGTGACTACGATGCATCCTAACTTCAATTAGTTCGACTTAGCAAACTGTTTCCGTTCCATGAAATAATAGTGAGAATGTGGCTGTCTAACTCTCCCTTCTGGTCCCCTAACTGCAGAGAGCTGATCGGGGCAGAATGGTGCGCTTCGAAAGGTAGTTTCTCACCATCTCCCTCCCACAACCTGCTTTACTCTTCAGCTGCATTCAAGGCTCCTTAAATAGAAGCACATGACTCAGGCAGATCAGCAAAACTCTGATTCTGCCTTAGAAGCTAAAACTGAGCCTGTAAGGGAACCAAGTTTTCACAGTTTTCCTGATTGTGCACTTTTTGCTCAAGTTATGACAGACCTGAAACAGTGTGGGACTGGAGGAAGGCCATGCTCAGTTGCGTCAAACTTGGGCTCCCCCGAATCCACACCAGTTCCAGGGAGCTATTTGTTAAGGAGTGTTCACAGTACTTGGCAAAGGGGATGAGGAACCTAGATTTAAACCCTTTCGCTATTATTAATTAGCTGAGTTTAATTACCTGTTAATTAGAGAAACGCCTCTCACCAAGCTACTTTAAAGGTTAAAATGACCTCTGTTACAGTATCTGGGACAGATTAGGGACCTAATAAATGTTTCAGAGGACATGGCTTTTGCCCTAAGAAAAGACTAAGGAGTAACTTGATCCCCAAATTCTACTTATTTTTAAGGCTTCGGATGTAACTAAGCCCGAACCTACTTTCCAGACCCCTTTCCTTAGATAACAGTGTGACAGACAGCATGTCCTGGCTAGAACAAACATTTTCTCATAGCTGAAATAGTGGATATAGTTTAGAATATTAATGACGATTTCAGTCAGGACATACACATTTTTAAATACTTTGGTTAACTGGATATCTGGCATTATTGTTTATAGATTCTCTGCAGTGAGAAGTGGCTCCTGAGCCAGGCCCAGAGCGGTGAGTAGGGTTTTGGTAAGATGGCGCGCTAACAGGACGAGAGAGGGCACAACATCCGGAGCTGATGCAGCTATGAAACTCACACAGGCACGTGAGGAAGCTGTGGGACACAGGAAATGGTGGGCAGGGCTGGAGCCGCTGGGTCCCTGCATGCACTACTGGGCAGGAAATTATTATTAAATGTGCCCTGTGCCTTTCTCACATGGCTCTGGATGGACCATTGTCGGCGTCCATGCAAGTGGGAACTCTGCAAGCCGTCTAGGTCAGTGAGCAAACTTCACAGTGGCCGGGACAGGAGTACTTAAACCAGGTGCAGGTAGACCACGGACCCTGAAGGATTTCCTTTCAGCCGTCCTTCCATACCCAGGTGTAAATCATTACAGTCCAAGCAGATGCTCTTGGGGGGGGGAATGGAATCTCAGCAGAAGTATATCTTAAAACACAAGTTTCCTGCACTGAAGCATATATTCTCTTCTAATATATATATGCTGAATTTATCACGCCAGGTATAAGGTAGGGTAGAGACTTCATAACCCTCACCAAAGTACACATGGAGGTGCTTAAATTTCCTTAAGAAATATAATTCCACAGGGAAAATCCGGGGGGGGGGATGGAATCTCAGCAGAAGTATATCTTAAAACACAAGTTTCCTGCACTGAAGCATATATTCTCTTCTAATATATATATGCTGAATTTATCACGCCAGGTATAAGGTAGGGTAGAGACTTCATAACCCTCACCAAAGTACACATGGAGGTGCTTAAATTTCCTTAAGAAATATAATTCCACAGGGAAAATCACAACCCTTTAGGCGGGGGCACCCTGTCAAGGAAATACCACAACTTAATACCTGATTCAACAAGGCACCATTAATGAGTCAGACAGAGGAAAGGGATGTCATATTAGGCTTATTTGAATCTTTGAAAATTAAAGATGGATAATTGAAATATGAAGCAGAAACAAGAAATGATCAAGAACAGTAGATGGAGTAGATGGGGTGCATTGCAGCTGGCAAACAAAACCAAACCTGAAAAATATTCCGTTGAATCTTTTTCAAAATAGAAGTTAATAGATATGTGATATACAAATAAATTGATCATAATCTCTATTATGTATGTCCTAGAAGGTGAGAAAAATATAAATAACTATAAAGGAAATTTGAAAAATGAAGTCTAGTTCATGTCTTTGTAATAACCTGGTTATAATTTAATAGGAAGGAGGAAAGGGAAGACCAAATAGACACATGCCCAGTAAGATCTACGTGGCGTGGGAAGGTGCTTACCCGCTTGCCTGTCAATCACACCTGCCAGCAATAGGCGTGGCCACTGCAAATGCGCAAAACCTAAATATTTAAACTTCTAAACAAAGAAAGGGCTCTCTCTCTCTCACTCATAGACCCTCTTGGGACTCCTGCTGCCAGGGGCTGGCTCCCCCGGGCACACATGGCACTGGGCCATGTTGGGCTCCACACATGGGCTGATGGTCTTTAATCTGGCCTAGATGCTGAACTACCCCCAGCTACAACATGGAATGGGAACTCTGGACACTGGTTTTGCTTCTGGCTCTGCTGGAACCCCAGGGGTGGGGACTTTGGAACCCGAGAAATGTAACTCCATGCCAATAAAATTTTCCATATCCCATCCTCCCATGCAAGTCTGAAGAAAAATCATTTTCTAAAGATATTATAAGAGCCTCATTCCCACTTGTGTCTGGGAAATCTGGCCCATTCATTCCTCTCACATCATAATAATGTCCGAGAATTAGAGAAAGATCTAAAACATTTCCGACTGAAAGACGCACAGCAAGCTAAACAAGATTGGTAAATTTTTACATCACACATTATAGTGAAATTCAAACTATTAAGCACAGATAAAGTTATAAAATGTGTTAGAAGTCACCTACAAAGGAATAAGGAAAGCATATTTCAACGTCATTATTGGATAAAAGAAAACAGGGAAGTAATATTTCCAATTTGTTGAAAGAAAAGAACTTCAAACTCACAATTTTATAAAAAACTAAGCCATCATGCCCATCTGGAGACTCAGTGAATCTGTTATCAGGAACACACTACAAGTCTCAGAGAGCTAATCATAAACAGACCCTCTTTGATAAGAATCTTCAAAGACATACTCCATCAAGAAAAATAAGTTAAAGAGCGTCATGAGGCCTGGGAAGTAAGGATGAGTAAAGAACTTAGAACAGGCAACATATCTAGTTTAGCAAGAAGCACAGGTACTGGGAGCAGGAGTGTGATATTAGAAAAAAAAAAAATCCAGCAACAGTGGAAACTTGCATAGAGCAAATAGCCCTGTATGCAATGAAATCACCTAGGTCCTAGGATTAACAAAAATCTAATCTAATAGCCCTGACCGGTTTTGCTCAGTAGATAGAGCTTCGGCCTTCGGACTCAAGGGTCCCGGGTTTGATTCCAGTCAAGGGCATGTACCTTGGTTGCGGGCACATCCCCAGTGGGGAGTGTGCAGGAGGCAGCTGATCGATGTCTCTCTGATCGATGTTTCTAACTCTTTATCCCTTTCCCTTCCTCTCTGTAAAAAATCAATAAAATACATTTTTAAAAAATCTAATCTAATAAAAAACAAAAAGGGTAATTAACCGTACCTACGCTATGCTTCCCATTGGCTAATCAGGGTGATATGCAATTAACCGCCAACAAAGATGGCGGCTAATTTGCATATGTAGGTGCCAAGGTGCAGCGAGCAAAGGCCAGTGTGACAAGCAAAGAGCGAAGCTCGTAAAGAGCTAAGCCCCTCACCCACTGCACCGGCTCCACCCCCGGGGACTGCATGGCGGGTGCAGAGCTAAGCGCTGAGCCCACTGCAGGTGCAGATCGAAGCCTGCCGGGCCGGCCACTCCCAGGCGAAGAGCGAAGGCCTGGGTTCCGGGCGCTGGAGGAAAACTGGTGCCAGCAGCCAGTGGAAGGGGCCCTCGAGGGGCCCCAGACTGGGAGAAGGCACAGGCCGGGCTGAGGGACCCACCCGAGTGCACAAATTTTTGTGCACCGGGCCTCTAGTAATAAAATAAAAGGCCTTGGATATTGGACAGCCAACAGAATTTAATTCCTAAGCAGTGCTCAGAACAGAAGACTGGTGAACAGGAACACAGTAAGGTTATCCTAGGGCAGTGGTTGGCAAACTGCGGCTCGAGAGCCACAAGCGGCTCTTTGGCCCCTTGAGTGTGGCCACGAAGTTTTAATCGCACTGTATGTGCTCTTGATTGTCTTTCTTTCCTAACTTGCCTCACTTTTCCCATCCCCTCACTTTTGTTTTCTGAAATTGTCTCTCAACAAACTAACTGTACTCAAGTCCTTATCTTAGGTCACCTTTGAGAGAAAAACTAAAATATATGATAAAATAAATTTGGAAAATCTTCATTTAACTGTAGTTAAACATGTTTTCTTTGTTACAGGAATTTAAGAGTTTTAATATGCTAATGTTGATCATGGCTCTTCAAGAGGGGATAAAGAAATTCGGGCTTCCCAAACTTGAACTGTAAACTTTTATCCCAAGGCAACTTGCAGAACTAGCACTCCCTGAAACTCATGTTAGGGATGCTTGATCTAAAGTTTTTGCAACTTCTCTTATTTAAAAAAAAAACACACGCGATATTTTATTGATTTTTAGCACGAAAGGGAGAGAGAGAGAGAGAGAGAGACATTGATGTGGGAGTGAAACATCGGTCAACCGCCTCCTGCACACCCCCAACCAGGGATTGAACCCGCAACAGGGGCATGTGCCCTGACAGGGAATTGAACCATCAACCTTTAGGTGCATGGGATGATTCCCAACCAACTGAGCCACACCAGCCAGGGCCAACTTCTCTTATATTTGAATAAGAAAAATATATATTTAAAATATTAAAGGTGCTTAAGAGTAGATAGGGGAGTGAAAAGGATTTTAAAATGTATCAAAATACAAGTACCTCATTTTGTACCACCATCAAGAAAAAAATGGCTACAGTGCTGGTACTTAACCACTTTATGGTTGGAACACATCATAATTCCCCAACTTGTACACCATTTCAAGTCTGTGGGGTCTTTTACTTGGACCTCTGTGTCCAAGTAGAAAAGTAGAGTTCTTTATCCCTCCGTTTGGTACGGCTTTAAAACCCTCTACCTTATGCCCTAAAAAAAAAGAGAGGAGAAGAGCGTAGATTGGTTTAGCTCAGTGGATAGAGCATTGGGAGAGAGGGAGAGGGAGAGAGAGAGAGAGAGAGGAGGTTTTTGGAGCAGGAGCAGGGAGAGGAGAGGAGGAGGGAGAGGAGACATTCCCAGCTGGATATTAGAATTTTCTTTTCTCGCCAATGTTCAACCAAAACAACATTGAAAGAAATGACATTATTTGAGGACTTGCTGTACTATGTTTAGTCCTACACATAAATGCCTGTGATAAAGTTTAATTTTTAGAATTAGGTGCAGTAAGAGATAAAACAATAACTAAAAATAAAATAGAGCAATTACAGCAGTATGCTGTAATAAAAGTTATGTGAGTGTGGTCTCTGAAAATATAGACTGTACTGTACTCACCCTTCTTGTGATGATATGGGATAATACAATGGGTGATGAGAAACAGAGAACTAGCATGAGATGTTTTTTCCTCTTCATAGTTTCACAGTAAAAGATTTGTTCTTACCATAGATCTAAGCAACCTCAGCATCGACTTCTTAAGTGGAGAACTTGCACCTTTCACTAAAAGATGCATTAAAGCTTCTTTTTGGCATTTCCAAATCCCGGCATCTGTTATGAAGCAAAACAAGGGAGATGTGAACACAAGCATTCTGATACCCGACAGTCCATCTGAGAACAAGACCGCTGCTGAGCGGCTACAGGTAGAGACACTCCACAAGGGGGTGATCGCATCCCAGGTGGAGTGGAGCAGGACTCGCGAGATTTCATCACACTCCTCAGAATGTTGTGCAATTTAAAACTATGAATTGTTTATTTCTGGAATTTACTATTTTCGGACCATGGTTGACTGTGGGAAATAAAATTACTGATAAGAAGGGGCTACTGTGTATTAAAAATTACTCTTGTATCAATGTAAAAATGATTTAGATGGGATGAGCTACTAAAACAAAGAGCATAAACAAAATAATGATGATGGGGGAGAAAGCAAAATTTTTGTTTGAGAGGTGCTTTACAGATTAATTTATGTTCTATAATCTATATTATAAATATGCATACACACATACATATATACCATATGTCAAAAGCCTATCTCCTATGATAATCACTTAATAAATTTGATTTATTAATAATTATAGAATCAGCATTGTTCTAAATTATTTACATGAATTAACTCATTTAAGCCACATAATACTCCTAGAAGGTAGCTACTATTTTATATAATACTAGAGGCCCGGTGCACAAATTTGTACACAGGTGGGGTCTGGCTGGCCCACCCCAATCGGGGCCGATTGAGCTGGGCCAGCCAGGGGAGGGGACGTGGGTGGTTGGCAGGGTGGCCCCGGCCCTGGTAGAACTCCCAGTCGAACTCTCAGTTGAGGGGGCAATTTGCATATTAGCCTTTTATTATATAGGACAAGCTGAAGAAACTAAAGCACAGGGAAAGAAAATAATTGCCCAAAGTCATGCAGTGGGTAAGTGATGGAGCCAGGCTTTGAACTCACACTAGGGCTACAGCCAAGCTTTCAAGCACCAAACTACATAGTCATTCTATAAGAGAGAAGCAAGCGAAGCAAAGTGAAGAGGGGCTCACACTTTAATAGAGGCACACACTTGGGGGAAACTTCAGTCAGACCCAATCATCTCTTCCATGTTGTGGTGGATACCTGCTTATATCCTCCCAAATTGTTTCCCTCTCTTCTGCCAACTGTTTGCAATATTCCATTGAGTGATACATCATTTTCCCATTGTGTAGAGTCTATGACCCAACTTGAAATACCAAAGGTGTGCCCTGATTGGTTTAAGTCATTCAGCCAAGTATATCCTCTTCCCATAGTATTAACTCGGGATGAGCAAATGACCCAATAGTAGTGATAAAATGTTTAAGAAAGTAGCTTCGTTATTCTTCAAGAGAACTAACAGAAACTGTTCTTCCTGTCCCTCCTCTTGGGATATTATCAAAGAAGCATTGGCCATGGTATCAATCTTTGTGGGCATCTTATGGCCTTAAAGGAGCCTTGACTGACATTGAAGCTTTTATCCCTGAAGACAAAGCAAAAAGAGACCAGATCATTACTAACACTGCTAAAGCGATGTACTGATGAGAATCAATAGATGCCCTCTGAGTATTTAGCCATTCTAAATTGGATTTTAGGTTATTTGCAAACAAAATTATTCTGATGCATTTACACTTTCCTCAGCTTCTTGTATCTAGACCAATGGTACTTTACACCAAATTTATGACAGTCACCTTTTACTTTCTGACCCATCTATACTAATAAAAGAGTAATATGCTAATTAGACCAGGAGACCTTCCAGATGTCCTCCCGTACAAAGCCGAGGGCTTAGCCAGCCTGCAAACCACCCCCAGGCCCTTGCCCAGGCTGCCCTGCCCCCTGGCCCAGGCTGCCCCATCCCCAGCAGGGACCTCCACCCCATCAGGGGGCTGGCTAGCCTGCAAACTGACCCAGGCCCCTCGCCCAGGCTGCCTGCTCCCCAGCAGGGATCCCCATACCGATGGGGGCATGGATGGCCTGAAAACGGCCCTCAGCCCCTCACCCAGGCCGGCCTGCCCCCAGTGGAGACCTCCACCCCGATGGGGGTGTGGCCAGCCAGCAAACGGCCCTCAGCCCCTCGCTCAGGCTGGCCCCAGCCCCAATAGAGACCCCTCCCATCCCAATGGGGGCATGGCCAGCCTGCAAACCATCCCAGCCCCTTGACCAGGTCACCACCACCCCCAGCAGAGACCCCCCCACACCCCGATGGGGGCGTGGCAAGCCTAGCAAACCCCCAGTGGCCCCTTGCCCAGGCCGGCCCCATCCCCCAGCGGGGACCCCCCCTACCCTGATCAGGGTGTGGCTGGCCTGAAAACTGTCCTAGGCCCCTTGCCCAGGCCAGCCCCACTCCCCAAGGGGACCCCCACCCTGATCCAGGACTCCCTTCAGGGCAGACCAGCTGGCCCCCACCCATGCACCAGG
>NW_005369942.1:9233090-9396397 GCF_000412655.1 Myotis brandtii
TTTTATTAAATTAAACTTTAATTTACATTGCTGTTATATCTTGTAATAACTTCTTAGTTTCTCATTTTATAGCTCTATAAGTTAAATTTTCCATAACTTGTTATATGTTGAATGCAATTTTTATGTATATTATTCTTATATTTAATAGAGTTGTCTCAATCCTTCAAATGAATGCTGCTTTTAAAGATTTAACTATAATCAGGTGTAATCTAAAAATATTGACTGGGGATTGAGCTTACAACTTGGGCATGTGCCCTGACTGGGAATCGAACCGGTGACCTCCTGGTTCATAGGTTGAGGCTCACCCACTGAGACACACTGTGTTTTTGGAGCTCAAGAACCAACCTAAGAGAATACTGATTAATAGATTTGTCTACGAAAAGTTACAGTAATCTAGTTCCAGAGTTAATAATAAGGGCTGTACAGGGAGAATAAACAGTTTGTAAAAGAAAATAAATTTCATTTTGAAATAATTGTTAAAACGCTTTTCAAGATACATTTTTAGGTTCAGATAAAAGATTATGGAAACGTCAAATAGAAAACATCATATTTCCACCCCCAACTGCAGTCTACCATGTTCTAATCTTTCAAAAGTATAGTTCATCCATAAAAATGAATTCAGAAACTTAGATGGGCAAATATAGATATAGCACTATATTATGTATTATATATATCATATTTATGTTTTATTATATATTATATATAGTAAGTGCACTTATCTTTTCTATAAATATCAGTTATTTACAGAGAAAAGAGTTGTACTACAGGGTGATTTCTATCAGCACTTTATGTTCCTTGAAGAACTTTTAAACTTCATAAATAATTTATTTCTCCATAGAATGAATGTCACTTTTTTATTCTCATTCAATTGTAGTCTCAGAACATTCCCCCCCAAAATTGTGGCTAACAGAGCATATTTCACTCAATAAATTAATTTATTTACATTTTCTAAACTTGCTAGTCAAAAAAGTATCCAGCTTTATAGGGAGAAGAAATATGAACAAGTTAGATTAACATATACAAGCACAAAATACTTTATATTATAAAACAAATAGATGTATGAATCTAAAAAATCACCATGCTTTCTATGTGAAATGATGACTTTGGTATACATACAAACACAGAGATATAAAAGTGAATCTAATTTCCTCCTTTGTTTTAGCATTACAATTATTGTTTTGAAAGAGA
Source organism: Myotis brandtii (assembly GCF_000412655.1). Lineage (NCBI taxonomy): Eukaryota > Metazoa > Chordata > Mammalia > Chiroptera > Vespertilionidae > Myotis > Myotis brandtii. The sequence continues at coordinate 9,234,279 of NW_005369942.1, forward strand.
TGAATAAAATATGAGTTTGAGCCAAAGTAAAGATTTAATGCAAATAGCAGGCACAATTCTACCAAATATAGATGAAACAAAAACTAACTTTCAGAGGTTGCCAAATCCTTTGTCAGATGTAATTGTTTTTCCAAAGCCCTCATCTCTCCTTTGTCTGTATGAACCAAGCATATCTTGGGACATTCTGTTCTATTTGCTTTTATTCCTCTGTAAGGCCTGATTCATTTTCTACCTCTGTGAACTCTCTTCCTTTTCGTCTTTAAGACAAACCTGAAGTAGTACCAGGGAAAACGATTCTTAGAAAAGGTAAGAAACTTATCTTACCCCACAAGTAAGAATCTTGTTCAATATTCAGCTCACATAAGACAAAGCCAGGAGTGTGCACAGGCTTGCCTGGGTGCTGGTTTCAGATCTTTAACCCTACCTGCTCTACCCCTTGTGATAGAGCAGAATCAGTGGTTGGACAAGAATTCAGTTATGGACAAGTGAGTTTCAAGTGCAGGATAAACTAAGGAAAAAGTGCATTAACCAATTAAGGCTCTCCATAAGAATGTAGAAATAATTCTATTGGAGATGCTATTTGAGGACATGGAAGGAAATAGGAAATTTAAAAACAACACGCAAATGGAAGGGTCATGGGTTTGAGTCCCAGTCAAGGGCACATCCTGGGTTGCAGGTTCATTCCCAGGCCCCAGTCTGGGTGAAACTGGGAGGCAACCAAACCATGTCTCTCTCACATCTCTCTCTCTCTCTCTCTCTCTCTCTCTCTCTCTCTCTCTCTCTCTCTCCCCCCCACCCCGCTCCAAAAAAAAAAAAATCAATTGGGAAAATATTCTCAGGGAGAATTAACAAAACAAAAAAATCAAAAAACACAAACAAAAAAATATGATGATGATAAAAAGGAAAAGAGCTAAGAACAGGTTTTTGGGTTTTTGTTAGGGTGGAGGGGGGAGCTACATTTAATGGCAGAATGAGAAAGCTGATAACGTGATAAGCCCCGTGCCTGGAACAGGGAAGGGACTCGATAAGTGTTTAAGAAGAAGCTGAAAACAAAGAGAGAAGCTGAAAGAGGATAAAGATAAATGATAGAAAGTCACCAGAATCATAAAGAAAGACAAGGTAATTGATATGTCAAAATGTCATGGAGAAGACAGGGAAGAAGCCAAAGGTTCTGAAGCGCTAGAATTTGGTTAGTTTCAAACAGAACCATTTTATTTTGTAGTTGTTTGAAAGAATGAGTCGGAAACAAAGAAGTAAGGAAGTGGATCTTTCTTCCTTTCTTTTTTTCTTTCTTTTTTTTTTCCTTTTCTTTTTGGAGACTGAAACAAGTTGACATGAAAAATTAAGGGAATTAAGATGATATTTTTAGGTGGGAAACAGTTTTTTTTTTAATATATTTTATTGATTTTTTACAGAGAGGAAGGAAGAAGGATAGAGAGTTAGAAACATCGATGAGAGAGAAACATCGATGAGAGAGAAACATCGATCAGCTGCCTCCTGCACACTTTCTACTGGGGATGTGCCTGCAACCAAGGTACATGCCCTTGACTGGAATCGAACCTGGGACTCTTCAGTCTTCAGGCCGACACTCTATCCACTGAGCCAGACCGCTTAGGGTGGGAAACAGGTTTAGGAAAAGGTTTGCTAACATAGGCAAGACTTGAATAAACTGAGTAAGAAGATTGAAGTGGGGAAACATTTAAAGATATAAAACTGAGATAAATTAGACTGTGAAATTGTTGACATTTTCTTGTGATATATTGTATAAATTCTTATTTTTATTTATAGAACCAAGATATTTATTGGAAAGCGGGATAAAACATAGTCCTGGACATAAAACACATGCATCCAGTACAGAATTGGTGTTTGTAGTTGATTGAACAGAAGCTATAATATTCCTAGAGGTTGTAAGAAGAATTTTTTTCCACTCAGTTTATGAGGAAACGGAAACTCGAGGGGAACAAAATCTAGTGTTCATGCGCAACTGAGTTCAAAATAATTAAATAACAACAAAAATAAACTCTGAATCTCTGCTCTTCAAAGAAACATCTTGGAGTAAAGGCGGGATATCAAACTCTTCTTAAGTAACTTTATACTTGTAAAAACACTTTATTCAAACTCAGCCCCACACCACTCTTCATAGTGGGTATATCATCTGTGTATATAGCTCTCCTTTAATTCTAATCTGGCTCCACATTCTTTGTTCAAAAGTTAGGTCCTTCATAGAATTAACAGTCCATCTAATGATCCTTTCATTTTTACATCAGGCATCCTAGTTGTAAGACATTAACTGCCTCAGAAGTAATGCATTCAATATCGAGTAAAGGTTGTCAAGGCCAATTCCTTAAAAGGAAGAAAGCAGCAGCACTTTTAGTTTTAGCTTTTCCCAACTGTTGACAAAGAAAAAACTGTTGATTAATTCTGTGTTGATGTCAACAATCTAATTTCGATTTAATTACATAAACAAAATTATATTGAGTTTTATCAATACTTTCAATTTCAGTTATACCTGTAACTGAAAAGGATTCATTTAAACTACCATAATTTATTTTGTTACCCGCTAAAAGATCTTTATGCAACCCTCTCTCTGACTAACATTTACAGAGGATGTTCAACCGAGGCCCCATCTAGTTTTAACATTCCAGAATCTATGTCAGTCTCTTGGCGTTTTTCTAATAGTTAATTACACGCATGATTGAAAGGACAGTTGTGTTTTTGCAGCACTCTCACAGGCCTCTCTAAGTGAAAGCTCTTTCTTCAGCCAATATTAAAATTATTCACTTCTCAAGAGGGAGTTTATGATCCAAGGAAAGATCTATAAAGAAGTTCTGTATCTTCCCTATTTTTTCCCATATCAGTCATATATGAAAAGATCCAGGAATAGGTACCTGCCATTGCATTTATCTTTCATTAACAGCCATATATTAATTAAAGGGAGCATCTTTACACAATCACAATTTTGGATTTTTGCACTGACAGATAATTTCCTCTTGATTAGTACATTTTATGCAAACCAGTCCCCTGTAGAGATAAATGGCTGATCTCATTGTTTCCAGTGTGGCTGATCAGGGGGTGAGTCCACTTCTCTGCATTTCTAGAATACAGACAGTAAGAATAATGGGGGTGGGGCATGGGGGGGACCAACAGCTTTCTTGTATGGTGAGAGTACATTAGTAGGGCGTTTTTGATGTCTATGGTCAAAATCTTGACTCCCCTCCCAACAGTGATATAGCAAGAAACTCTACCACCCTGAGTCATGAATTTATAACTTTTGTGTTCTAAAAGCATTCTGGGTGATGGTGGAGAAAGTAGTAAATTATGCTTTTCTTTATAATCTATAGGTATTAACCTTATAAACCCCTAATTCTCACCCTGATTCTATTAAAGATCAATTAAAAAAAAAAAAGGTGCCTACATTTCTCCTTCATGTTATCCATTGTGCTTGGGAAGGATTTTTCTCACTGCATCACATAATATGTTTATTACTAAGAACTCTTGAGGAATGCTGGGTTTTCATTATAAGTAATGTGTATCATAACTGGTACTGTTTTCCTGTTCATGCTGAAAGTTAAAACTTGAAGTCAAATATATGGTCCAACATTAGTCAGAATATAGTTTGTCTAAGTTAAAATGTGGTTAGTAGCAAGTAAACAAAATCTAGATTAACTGTGGTTTACATAAACAGAGATGCATTCCTCCCAAACAAGAAGCCTGTGGGACATCATTATTGGTATTGCAGCAGCTTTATTTAGATCTCAAAGCATGTGGACTATATCTGCTATTCACATCGCCACACAATGATTGCAAGAGCTCCAAATGTCACTTTCATATTCCATATTCAAAGGCATAAATTAGGGGAGGAGGGTCTTTGTCACGGAATAATATAAAATTATTTCACAATTATCAGAAAGCAAAAATTCTTTCTGATAAGGCATTGAAAATATTTCTGCCCAATCTCATCGATCAGAATTACATCTGTAGCAACCATTAGGTGAAGGAATAGGAAGACATAGAACAGGAGGGGGTTAAAACGACTTTGGGAAACAAATGAATACTTGTCTACCACGCAAATCTTCATAAACACGTTTATACTGTCCTCACTCCTGCTCCTATTGTCCTTTTGTGCCTTTATTTTTGGTTCACCTCATTTTCCTACTTTTAATGCATTTTTTAAATCTTATTTTATTTCATATACTTTTATGAATTCTCTTAAGTCTTTTGAGAATGAGATATGTATATATACATATAAGCACAAATGCACACAAAGTAGACTTGTTCTATAACATATTTTATGGAAGCTCATTTGAAAACTTTATTGATTTAATTTTCACAGACAACGATAAAAATCTGTCAGTAATGCTGGAGTAAATGTTATAATAGCAAATTTCACAGACAGTTTTACAGTTTGTGAACAGCAAAGAACAACATTCCTTTAAAAGTTAGCAAAGTTTTCAAATATTGGTCATAAATGGTCTCATGATGGGAACATTTTCATTTTGTTTTCTCTCAAACTTGTTCATTGGTCCCTGTGGAATTCTCACTGAGCTGTGAGATGTGAGATTACTGGTCCAGGAAGAACAGCTCCTGTGCATCAGTAGCTCATAATCAGTGGGGCGATGCAGGGCTACACTCGGTCTCCTCCTTGCCCCGCCAAATGGATGGTTAGTTTTATTTTGTTGTTGTTTGGTGTACAATTGTGTGGATTTGAATATGAGAGAGAGCTAATCAAAGTGGAGAGAGACAAAGACAGGATAAGACCAAAAGGTGTTATTGGTGTTTTTTTTAAGATATCTGATATTTTGTGATTTGACTGTAAAACTAGAAAGAGTAGTTATGAAAACTGTAAAAATCTAAAACAGCACACAGAGTCATTAGCAATCTGGAAAAAATTCTAAGGAACCAAATGTTAATAAAAAATACTGATTATAATATGGTTATATAGAAAAATACAGCTATAGCATAACTGAATTGGTAAGCAGAAGATGTCAGGAATAATTACTACAAGTACACTTCTCACAGCTTTTGTTTCCTTTTGCTGAGCGAGAGTGATGATTCTAAATTAGCTTATGGCTTTGGTGTTAATGTTACAGAAACTAAAAGCCTTTGAGAAAATTAGGTTCATTTAACTTTATTTTTAAGTGTTTTAAAGAGTCTTTCAAGTGTTCTTAGATTTAAAGTCATAGTAATATGTTTATTATGAGACAAGATTACATCAAAATGACGACCACTGTGTAAAGTTATTTATGCACATGGACAAGCACTGGTAGGGAATATTAAAAAATTCAACGCTAATATTTTAAGGTGCTCTGAGGACATTTTACACTCTATTTTTACTTCAAAATTATGTTGCTACTAAAACTGTTTTTATTGAAGTAGGAAAAATGTTGAGAAATTTCTTTATACTGTACTATATTTACACAATTCATTTAGTACCTTACAACTAACATCTAATAGAAAAGGTCTATTACATAAAATACAAAGATGTTAATATTCTTTGTAGTGATTCACAGGTTGTAATATCTTTATTCATTTGCTTACATAAAATACAAAGATGTTAATATTCTCTGTAGTGATTCACAGGTTGTAATATCTTTATTCATTTGTCTAATTAAAAGGAACAGAAAAAAAAGCTCTTGGATATATCAATAGGAGATATTTTCCCGATGTGTTCTTGTGGGGTTGCTGAAAAGCTATGGTCTACCTTTGAGGAGGAAAAGTTATTTCACTTGACATTAAGTAGTGGCAAAGAGCTATTGTTGAAGGTGACTTTGAAATTCAAAAATATTTCAAAGTCATTTGTATCCAAAGAATGAGGGAGATGACTATTTGCTAAAACTCATCCATAAAACTGACTGGCCTTCTTTTTGAAATGGACTAGACTTTCTGAATGGGAAAGAGGTAGCTTCACAGGGTTTTGTAGACACCCCTGCCATTTCTAGGAGGTGGTGCTGCAAGTCTACCCTCTCCAATTTTTTTCCCATGTAGGGTAGTGAGGGTGTGGCTGCAAAGTGACTCGGAATAAAATTCTAAAAAATATTCTCACTTAGTATCTTCATAAATGCAATAATGTTTGTAAACACCTACATAACCTGCTCATGTGACAATTTGGAAGGCAATACTCATGGATCTTTGAAACCTTTCTAACTACATAAAAACCATTAAATAGGAATGCAAGAAGCTGGCCCCTCCAGCTAGCAGGCATTGGTTATCCCAATGCATTGCATCTCCCTCAGTGGCTGAGGGTCCTAGTGGGGTGGCGGGGAGGCCTGTGAGAACGAGTTGTGCTGGTTCTGGAGCAGCTCTGATGTCCAGTAGTCTCACGGGGAAGGCTTTCAGACCTCCTTGTTCTCAGTGGTGGCTCAATTTCTGGGTTACTTGGAAAACAGGTTCACAGGCAGAGAACTACATAAAAACAATTAAATAGGAATGCAAGAAGCTGGCACCTCCAGCTAGCAGGCATCGGTTATCCCAATGCATTGCATCTCCCTCGGTGGCTGAGGGTCCTAGGGGGGTGAGGGGGAGGCCTGTGAGAACCAGTTGTGCTGGTTCTGGAGCAGCTCTGATGTCCTGTAGTATCATGGGAAAGGCCTTACTTTGGGGTCCCCTGGCTAACCGGTGGCTTTCAGACCTCCTTGTTCTCAGTGGTGGCTCGATTTCTGGGTTACTTGGAAAACAGGTTCACAGGCAGAGTGGTCCATTACCTTCTTAGAGGAGAAAGGAACAACTTCTCCTTTCTCTCAATGTTGATTCCATTTTCTTAACTCTTACTATAAAAGTTATTTGCCGCTATAGTTGTTTCTATTAATCTATTAGCATTTTGGCCCTCATCCTCTTTCCTGCATCTATGGAGATTCTCTGCCTAAGTTCAATGTGAACTAGTTTTAAAGGGTTTAACTTAACTATTTTCTATAGTAAAAAACAAAACAAAACAAAAAAACTTGATATATTTTGTTTACATGTACAACACACTGAAATATAGTTTAAGACAATAAGCATTATATCTGTCCTGAGCTTTCCATATATTGTCAAAAATGACATTGGTTAATTATTTAACTTGACATAAAAAAGGCTTATTTGATAAGGGCTGGGGTAAAAAATTTTAAATAATTTTGAAAAAAATTTAAATAATTTTGAATAAAGTGAAGATATTCACATCTTTTCTTTTTCTTTGTTAATCTTTACTCAAGAATACGTTTTCCATTGATTTTTTTTTTGTGTGTGTGTGTGTGTGTGTGTGTGTGGAGAGAGTAGAAGGAAGGGAGTGAGGGGAAGAAAGAGATAAAGATCAATGTGAGAGAGACACTTCGATTGGTTGCCTCCTGCACATCGAACCGGCAACCCAGGTACATGCTCTTGACCAGGAACCAAACACACAACCCTTTGTTGTGCATGCTGAGCAACACTAGCCAGGGCAGATAGTCATTTCTTAATAAACTTTTGTCACAGTCAATGCAACTAAGTTCAACTAAACATAATTTTATGAGCAAGATCAGCAATGATGTTTGCAGTTGTTGGCAAAATCACCCTTACTTCGGTTTGTATCTTTGTATGACTTTATATCACAGTAGGGTTTACATTCGAAAGCATCACATGTTTTCTCATTTTTATAATAGAGGTACACAGAAGACCTCATTGCTTCAAGAGTATTATGTTTATTGTATGTGGTCATTTTCATTAATCCCTAAAAGCCTTTTGTAACATGAATGCTGGAAAACTAAGATGCTGAAAGAATGATCATTTGTTACATGGTACTTGTTACTGAGGCACATCCCATCATTTGTTTGCCAAATAAGTAGGGGATGATAAATAACCACTGTTGTTCTTTGCACAAATACATTTCCATGAAGAATATACTCAGATTTTCTAAGAGCAGTTCTGTCGTGGCATGGCATGTAACATGGACTTTATTTTTGTATATCCAATTCCTGTCTGGAGCGTGGGGCTCAATGCTCCAGTCTTCGGCATAGGAATAAACATAAACAACAGAGCGCCATCTTTGTTGAGAAGAGTTCTCTCTCTGTAATCACCTTTTTGAGAGGGAACTCTTCCCCAGCTACATGCTGCTACAGAAAGTAATTAAATTTAATAGTAGCTGCACCTAATTTATGGCCACAGAGGGAAATAATCACATTTAAAATAAAAGCCACAGCTATCTAATGAATACATATGCCACTGTGGCATGTCCCCCATAAAAGCAACTCTCACTGACATTCACAAAGATGACATTGGAGGTATTTTTTTTCCTTTTATGCCTGTGCATTTTTACTTTTAAAGGAAAAGTAATCTCTTTATTGGGGAGATCACTGTCTTCTGGACAAGTGCACCAGGAGTTTCTCCTTTCATTCTCAAATGGCTTTATTAAAGATTTAACACCGTGATTTCGGCTTCTGCTTTGACATTCCCATCTGCTCCAAAATAAAGCAGTTAAAAGAAACATTAATTTGCCTCTTAGAATCTAATGAGATATTGATTTTCATTGGATTTGAATTTAGATCATTTATGCCTCAAAATCAAGAGGATGTCACTGTTAACTCATTCTCAATGAAACTGTGATACTTTACAAAGTCATGAGTAAAAATACAATTAAAATTAGACAAAATTATGTGAATGATACAAATTATTTTCTGAAAAAATCTAAATAAATTTATCTGTGGTCTTATTTGCTTTCAAAAGCAAAATAAATGAAAGCAATATATGTTCAAGAAACAACCGTTTCTGCAATGTCTGATCAAACTCTTTTAATAGTCACACACTTTGCAGAATGAATGCTAATGAAAGAGTGACATGTGGTTCTAACCAAAGTTAGCAAGAGGCTGCACTTATCTCACAATGATGCTGAATTGGTTCCAGATTATAAATCAAGGAGAGTATCTAGTTAGTCAATGTTAAGCACTATAAGTATTGGAAACAATTTTATTTCTACTTGCTTAACCTTGGTTAACTTTTTTCCCAAGATAATTCAAACTTTGAAGAAGTTGATATTAATTATTCTCCATTTCTTATTTTTTTCAATAATCTGTTTTATTTTAAATTCATATTTTATTCCTTTAAATATTTTTCTATGATTTTCTATCTAAATTATTTAATAAAATAAAATTTAGTAGCACTGCACTAAAATAAAATAAAATATAATAAAATTTAGTAGTACTATGATGAAATACTGCCATTTGTAACAACATGGATAGACCTTGAGATATGCCAAGTGAAATAAATTAGACAGGAAAAGTTAAGGACCATATGATTTCACTCATATGTGGGATATAAATCTGTAAGCAATGAATGAACAAACATGACCAACAAACAAACAAACAAAAACTCATAGACACAGAAAACAGTATGTTTCTTCCCTTATGTGGGCTTACAAAATAAGTATACATTTTGGAAATGAACGATTCCTTTTGGCACTAACAAACTCTACCTTCCCGTGTGTTATGTGTGAGCAATGTATATATGATTAGCATCACAGTCTGACTTCCTATACACACTCCTCTGATAAAATATGCTCCCTCCCTCAGCACTGAATGAGTACAGGCCAAATTTAACGCTGATCCTGTGGTAACCAAATCAAACAAACAAAAACACACATGTGTATATTTTAACTCAAAACTTTGAGTTAGAACAGATATTTCTCAGTTTTTTTAACTAAAAGATAGAGAGAAAATACCTAAATAAATGAAAAAAATATATACCATTTTTACAGATTGGGACATGTGATAATATTAATATATATTCCAATTTGTTCTATATATTTCAATGCAATTCTAATCACCATCCTTCCTGATTTTGTATAGGAGTTAATAAGGTATTTCTAAAATTTATATGGAAATGTAAACAATCTAGAATAGCAAAATCAGTTTTTAAAAAGATCAAAGTTGGAGAACTTAGACTACCTGATACCGTTTTATTATAAATCCATCAGTAATCAAGAAAATGTTCTATTGGAATTAAAATAGGGATATAGATGAACGGAACAGAATCAAGGGTCCAGAAATAGGGAAAGGCTAAAATTGTTTCAATCTCAGTCCTCATCTCATACCATACTCAATATTTAACTCACAGTACATCATATATGTAAATACATGTTGGGGTTCAGCCCCAGGAGGTCCAGGGGTTCCCAAAGGTGTGGACGGAGTCGGGGGAAGAAGGAATGATACGACATGGAGACAGCGTTTAGTTGATCAGCATAGCGAGGTTCTCCAGCCAGGTTCTGTCTTTATTCTCCTGTTACATCTGTATTTATAACAGTTGATTTTAATCCTATCCATTCTATTCCAAAGGTTAGGGCGTTTGTTATCTCCATTCCAAGGTCACTACTCTATTGTTCTGTTAAGCTACAAGGAAGTAACTGAAGGAGATTATCCTAAGTAAAGATTATGTAGCTTAAGCGTGATTGTTTGTAGTTAAAGTGATTAATTACCTGCCTGGCACTTAGTTAAGGGGTTTTATTCCCTTCCTTAGTCCTGTTAAACCCTAACTCCAGGGAAAAATCCCCACCTGGGGAAACAACCTTTCTCAGAGAGGTGACCTTGGTTAAAACACATAGCGCTAAGAAGGGGAGCAAACATATTAAGAACAGTATGCCCTATATGCCAGGTCCCTTGAAACATATGCTGTGCATATGTTTCTTCCCTGCAGTGACTGTGTCAAGCAGCAAGGATGGACCGGCTTCCGGCAAATACAGAGGTAAAAACTACAAAATTCTAAACAAAATTCTTGACCTTGGGGTTGGCAAAAATGTCCCAGTCATGACACAAAATCACTCACCATAAAAGAAGAACATGATAAACTGAGCCTGGAAAATACCAAGTGCTGCTGAACATATGGGGCAAATGGGACTCAAATACATTGCTATTAGGCGTGTAGAGTAGAACAGTTACTTCGGAAAAGTTTTATACTTTCTTATCAAGTTAAATATACATTCACCATGGGATACTGCTCTGTGGACCCAAGAGAAATCACAACAGATGTCCACAAACAGGTTTGCACATCTCTGGGTGTTGCACAGTTCTGATGGTCCCCGTGGTATAATCCATGTGCAGAACTGTATGCACACAGGGAAATCTCAGGGCCTACATTTCCCCATTTGAAAATTCAAGATAAGGCTACTAACTTGCAGGGTTTGGGTGATGCTTTATGAAGATCCAAATGGGTTAAGGTGTGTTCAATGCCTAGCATCAAGTCTGGACTATCCAGGGGCTCCACAAATACCAGTCACTATATTTCATCATCATGATTGTTGTTGTCATTATTGTTTCTTTCCTAAATTATAAAAAAATATTCAAAATGTAGGGGGAGATAAGTTTGTATATTGTTTGCTATTTAACTAAACATTTCTATTGATAAGTGAAGAGGATAATGCCCTGGCTGGTTGCTCAGTGGTTAGAGCATCGACCCACACACTGAAGGGTTACGGGTTCAGTTCCTGGCTATGGGCACATACCTCAGTTGCAGGCTCAATCTCCACAAGGTAGGGGCATGTGCTGGAAGCAATCAATCAATGTGTCTCCCTCACTTCGATGTTTCTCTCTTTCTTCCTGTCTCTCTCTTTCCACTCTCCCATCCACTCTATCTAAAAGCAATGGAAACATATTCTCACACACTGAAGAGTTACAGGTTCAATTCCTGGCTATGGGCACATACCTCAGTTGCAGGCTCAATCCCCACAAGGTAGGGGCATGTGCTGGAAGCAATCAATCAATGTGTCTCCCTCACTTCGATGTTTCTCTCTTTCTTCCTGTCTCTCTCTTTCCACTCTCCCATCCACTCTATCTAAAAGCAATGGAAACATATTCTCAGGTGAGGATAAAAAGAAAACAACATTTTTTTTTTAAAGAGACAAGGATAACTGAAACTTGTCTTGAAAGAATTGAGTATGGGATTTCGAGCTCTCATTCCATTTACTGGGAGACACTGAGAGGGGGGGGTTCCCTGATTTACTTGGGGATCATATTTAATAAAATAGTTACACATCTCAGCTTGTACTCTGTATATGTCATAATAAAGGTTAGGTTACTGGAATGTGTGGCTCTACAGCACACAAGGAACTGTGCCTATGTGCAAGGTCTCTGAGATGCTCTTAAGTTTTTAAACTTCATTTACATTTATACTGCTACTTCCACCTCGGCCTTCACAGCTGCAGGGCCAGATTTCTTTGGCAGCAATTCTCTTCTTAGTTTCTGTTACAACATTATTTGCTTTCTCCAGTGAGTGTCTGATAAGGAAAAGTTGATTCATCATCCAACATTATCTGATGTTATTTGCCGCATCCTGTCACTATTGCCATTTGCAGGATCTATGTAAGCTGTTACTCTTTCTTTTGACTCCTATATGGAGATCCTGCCAACATTTGATTCATTTAATTCAGTATTTTAAAATGTGTTCATCTTTTCCATCCTAATATGCATAAGATTCGCGGTGCACAAAAGGGATCATTTTTCTCATCCTAGGATTCTGTACGTGTGTTTGATGTGTTCTGCTCGTAGATTATACCACGGGGGCCATCCGGCTGTTTAGGACTAGCTGTGCTGCCAGGAAACCATACACAATAAATCGTGACAATAAATCATAAACACAAATTAAGAACAATGTCTTCCAGACTTGTTTTGATGCTAAAATGGTTAGAGAAGGATAATTTTGTGGGTTTTTTTTATAAGAAGTTTAGGAGAGTTAAATAAGGGTTTGCAACTTGTACATTTATTTACACGCTATCCATTGAATATAAATGGTCTCTGTAAGCAGGTATTATTATTATGTCACTAGAGGCCCAATGCACAAAATTCGTGCAAGGGGCTTGGTCCTTGCAGCACTGGCTTCATCTGGAAGGTCGTCCAGAAGGACATCCAGTCTAATGAGCATATTACGCTTTTATTATTATAGATTGTCTTCATGAAAGAACAATAATTACTTGCTGACTGTCATCCAGGCTGACAAAGGTGAGAGGGAGGGTGAAACCCAGGCCTCCTTGTCTGAAAGGTCCCCACCTGTGCATTGGAGGAGGCTGCCTGTGAAGCAGCTCTTTGGGGAAGGAGCCACACAGCTGTATGGAGAACATGTTTCCTGAGTAGGTGGATACTCCGAAGGGGCAGAAATGAATTTTCATGGAAGCTATAGCTCACACAGTATTCAGAGATATATGAAAAACTCATCTCTCGCACACTGTAGGGAGTGAAGACTGAACAGGTAGAACATGCTTTCAAGTCACTGAAAAGGCGGGCACCTGACCTCTTGTAAAAATAACCAGTTTTGATTCATCAATTTATTTTTTTAAGAACATGATCTTCCTTACGGCTGAGCTTTGTGTGTGATGTTCCATCGGCCCGCTTGTCCACCTCACACCTACGCTTCCTTCAGACCCAGCTAGGAGCACGTTTCCAGGCACACATATATCCCACACTCCTCTCAATAGCCTAGACAGTCGGTATTATCTCAGTATTCCAGATGGGGAAAACAAAACCTCATGGCTACTACAGATAGAAAACAAGTTTTTGTGAAAATGCCAAGAATCCAAGGCCTAATTAATGAACTATAAAAATTATCTCTGGATTTCCAACTTGGAGAGTTGTTAAACATTTATATATTTTGTTGAGCTTGTTTCTGTCTACCTAATGTACTAGAAAAAAAATACTAAATTTCTGACATGGGAAATGGTACTTATTAATTAAAGAACAAATATTATTTTTATGTAATATTAATGTATATTTAATATTTTATTAAATGTTCATTTATTTTAGTAAAGAAAAATATTATTTTCTGCAAATTTTAGAGTTTTGCATCTACTAGCTCTTAATAGGAATTTGTAGTATGTTGCACTTTCCTCACCAAGGGATTAAACACAAATTTGTCCTTCATTAAATCTTCATCGGATCAAGAGAAAATGAAAATCCTTGTAATCAGGGTTTGACTAGCAGCTTAGGTCTTTAAGCTTCAGCAAATTCTAAATTATCCATGCTTCCACTCCACTTGCCTGTGGAGCACCTCATTAGCATATGGGGCCTCTGCTCTTCTTTCTGTTACAGGAAAGTGTCAAGTATTACAAATTACACCAACTTTCCCTGTTTTCTTTTTTTTTTCCATTTTCTTTTTACTTTCTCTGTTTTCTGGTGCTGTTTATGCTGAACAAAAGTCAATCCTTTGTCTTGTTCTCAGCTGTATTCCCAGTTCTCAGGCCTGGCAGATAGACGGGAATCAGAGAGTATTTGCGGAATCGTTCCCCTGCGTGGTCTCAACTTCCTCCCAATGCCAGCAGCACTCCTTATTCTCAATCACCGGGACAGTTCTACTACTTTCAGTCCCAACCCGGTTGGGCCAGTTGCATGCCAGCAGGTTTTACCAGTTACCCTCCGGAATGTGGCATTGCTGGCATTCTCTTGAACTTTGCTTGTCTCGTCAAGGGGGGGGAGGGGTTGGATGAGTTCTATCAAAAATTTCTTACACAATCTTCATAAAGTCAGTACTTTCTAACCACTCACTTGATAAATATCAGCAGTCTCTAATTTTCATTTATATCTTTATTTTCCCAGTTCTAAGAACCTCTAAAAGTGTATGCATTTTATTGATTTCTTACTTTATCTAAGGATGGTTAAAATAATTTCCTAATTAAAAGATTGAGTTCAGCATTTTTAACATACAAAAGCTAGTTGTATAATGAAGAAAAATACTATGTAATATGTTAAATGTGTTTAGCAAAAGATAATAGCTGGCATGTGATAAAGGTACAGAAAAAAATAAACCAAACACAAATGTAGGCAGCGGCAGCTTCATGTTCACGTGACCTGTGCAGCCACACTGGGCCCTGTGCCCAGCGGGGCCCTGCATTGGTTGGCTCTGCTACCTCTGCACAGAAATTTCTACTGATTTTAACCAAGGGTCCCCAAATTATGCAGTAGGTTCTGAATACAATACGAAGAAGTCAGTTTACTGATTTACTATAAACTAGTAATCAAAATGTAGGTCACACATACACCTATAACATGCAACGTAATGTGTGTCAAATTTCTATCACAACTCTTATGTTAGCAGTCTGAATTTTGCTTGAAGTTGGAAGACAGAGGTGGTTTATCATTTTTCTCACTTTCAGGCTCAATTGGTGATTATGGAAATAAGCTGGCTCCTTGGGCTTTGTCTGGTAAAATAACTGATCTGTCAGGAACAATCATTTGCTGAAAAACCAAAACTTAGAAAACAATGTGAAGACTATGCTGATGTATATTAACGAAATAGTAGCTCGGGGTCTGAATTTACCAAGTCCTTGTGGGTTTTAAGTTTAAAGGCTATTTTTTCTTTGATTGGTAAGGGACCTAGTGAATGTCAATCTCAATCGGATTAATTTACATTTATGTCCTACCAACCAATGTTCCCTAGGACAAAAGTGAACAGAAGGATAGTTTAGAGAATATGTGAAGAATTCCTACAAACCAATGAAAGATGGCAAATAATTTGGTAGAAAATGGACAAAGGATATGAATAGACAATTCAGACAACAGCCAATAAATATGACCAAACTGCCCTAGTAATCAGAATCATGCAAATTAGAACCACAATGAGGTAGCATTTTACTCCCATCAAATATAAAATGATAGTGTCTGAGAATACAACTGCTCAGGCAAATTCTTACACTATTTGGTGGAAGCACAAACTAGTACAACTACTTCGAAGAGCAATTTCATCCTCTCTAGTAAATTGAGGCAGCTAGCCTGTAATAGAACAATTCTCTCTCTGGTTGTGGGCCCTAGAGAAACACACACATGTGGGAAAGCAGGAAGTGCAAGTCTTCATTGTAACATTATTTATGACAGCAAAAAATCTTAGGCCTAATTATTAAGAAAATAGACAAATAAACTGTATATTCACATGGTAGGATATTACTTAGCAGTTAAATAAATCAGAGCAGCATCAATGGACAATGATAAATTCTTTAGAAAACAATGTTAAAAGAAAATAACAAATTGCAAAAATATATGAATGTCATAAAATGTCTAAATTCTTTTAAAAACACAAAATTCAATGTTATTTCTAGTTTATGACGACCTGACATATATAATGAACATATAAACATATGTATAGAAATGATACCAATTTGAGGGCTATAATTACATCAGGAGAGAGAGGGAGGATCAATGAAAGGTACAAACAAGGCTTCTACTGTTATCCGTAGCATTTTATTTAAAAACGAACCTTAGAAAGATATGGCAAAATGTTGGTCAAATAGCATTCATTATTTTATTATTATCTTCAGTATGTTTGACATCTTTTAAAATTAGGGGAGGGAGAAACATCAGGAGGGCAGAGTTTGGGAAATGAACAAATTTTACAAACACATCCTCCATAAGCTCCTCCTGACAATTGGTCATTTGAATGGAGAAAAACAAGGGTGCTGTTTGGAGGCAGAACCTGTATACAATGGGAGTTATCCGCCATTTCTACTTGAGTTTGGCCTCATTAGCAATCATCTTTATCACCAATTCTACAGGCTAAATCTTCACACAAAATTATGTGGGCTCTGCAATTTGAAAAACAGCATGGATTCCAGAGGTAGGGCCATTCTTTAGAAACCAAATCTTCACGTGTGTTTGGTGCTCAGAAATGGGAGGGGTGACTGAATCACCAGAGCACGGTGCTCGCAGACAAGTCATAAGCGTGCCGTACACTCTTCTCTCATCTCCCCTGCCATTCAATTGCCCAGGCTTGCTTAAAAGGGTTAAAAACTGTCTGCCAGCCTTCACAGCCATGTTGCTCTAGCTATGCAATGAGATGCATTGGTGGGTTGGGGGTAGTGGGAAGGCAAGCAGAGTGCAGACACCCTGCCTGAAGCTGCCACACCCAGGCTCCCCAAGGTGCGCAGTGTGCCCCGTCACAGGTGTCAGAGACGAATCTGCCCGGTGACACTCACTGCGTGCAGAGGGGTCACGGTGTCTGTGTGTGCATTTGAGGAGATAATTATGGGCACTATCACATAAAGGGAAACAGAAAGAAACCTTGGAGGCCAATTCCCACTGTCTGCAGTTTAGAGATGAAATCGATCCCATTCCATCTGCTTCTGTTCTAATTTAAGACAATCTTGGAGATAATTTTATCGAATGGGATATGAGTGTTTTTAAATTTAGAAATGCAGTTTCCAAATATTTAAAACAAAAAGGGGCCCGAGTTGCTACAGTATTATATACACACATAAACACACATGGATAATTTTGCATTTAGAAATATATTTCCTTCCAGATTTAAACTATCCTTTCACTTAGTTACTGGACATCATTTATAAAATAATGCAACGTCTATGATGCTGTATACTGTAATAGATTATGGCTTGCTATTTAAAACACGTGGTAATAATGTGTCAATGGTAAAAATAGAGCTATTTGAGGGTGGGGTAGGGATCTTCTGATATTCAATCACCATTTCATAGAATGATTATTTTCACAGTAAGTGCTTCAGATCTCCCCCAAACAAACTGATTCCTGCAGCCTCAAGCCTTTTTAGGCTACTGTTTGGCCTTAGGTGAATGATCTGTTCATGGTTCTCCCAGCTAAGAAACAAGGCCACTGATTAGTAAGGTTTATATTTCTTCTGAAATGTTCACTCGCTATTTTGAGTGAAGCCTCAATCAGAACCTCAAAAATCTGAAACCATGGTAATAGATTGAATTATTAATAAACCAGGGTAAATGTGAGACCCTAGATGTGGAAAGTGAAGGGAAGAAGGTGATAGTCAAGCTGAGGTTATATGTTTAAAGGAGCCCAGATCCCTGGTCCTCGACCTTTATACAGTTCCAAGGAAGACTGAGAAATCTAATCTATATCAGCTTATCTTCTGCAACCTAATGTTTATCAACTAGCAATATAAAGGCCAGTTCCTAATAATATACATATTCTAATAATAGTCAGTATTCTATGCCGAAGACTGCCTTTTGATCTTTACAGAACTGGACAGCTGAAGAACTAAGAGAGAAACATCCTGCAGAGAGGGACATGTCCCTTACCCACCACTGCCCAAATGGTCTGTATGTGGAGACTTTACTCAGATCTAAACCTTGGCCACATACATTTCCATGTAGTTCAAGGTTAACCATGACAGTCTACATACTGAAGCCAGGTGTCTCACTGAATATCATGCCAGTTAAAAAAAAATATGTACAGCTGCACAAGCTCCATATCAGCTGCTACAAACGGCCAAAGGAAAAAAATAGCCACAACCACTTGAACTGAAGCCCTGAAGACGGAATCTTGCTTACTGCAATCTCACTTACTTACTCGCTCCTATGCTGTCCACAGCGGAGGCCTCACGCTCCCCATATTCTTCTGGGCCTCCGATGCCAAAACTCCTCCATTCCTCAGGGTTACTGGCTGTGCATCACTGCATCAGAGTTTTATAGGGGCATAGAAATGACACTCCTCACCTCTCCTCTCTTTTTGAGCTCTGAACCAACTTTGAAATTAAACATTGGTATAAGAGAAATGGAGAGCTTTTATCAACTTTATTATGCGTGTGATAAAATTAGAGAATGGAAGATGGCATTAGAGCCAAAATCAGGCTTCCAATATTTCTCTGAATTAAACCTACCTGCCCCAAATCTCTGCTCTGGGAAGCAGACGTGGTCTCAGAATGAAATTAGGGCCATTTAAATAAGGTCAAATAAAGGAACTATTTAGAAATGTGTGGACAGGGCATAGCAAATGCCAAAAACCCATGGGCTGATCATTGCAGAGCTATTTCTAGCCTTAGGCACAAAGCAGTTACAGAACTCAGAAGGAGAAAGTCACACAGAGAGGATCACAGTGGACTTAGAAAACCCTGTAGGGAGACAGCCAACTGGAACTCATTGTTCTGGATCTGCTCTATCTTCTGCCACACCTCTTCATTGGCCAAATCTACCCAGAGCAGAAAGGTCCACTTAATGTATTCCACCCAAGACAACCTAAAAGGAAGTGGAGAGTAGGACTACAGGGGCAGACAGAAGGGCTGAGGTCCACCCAGAAAATATATCATATGGATGAGCCACTCATACCCAGGTTCCTCCTCAGTCTCTTTAATCTTCTCTGGGAAAGAAAGTCTGCATAGAGGAAATTTCTTCCCCATTAAAAACAGATGAGAAGTGGGGAATATTTTCCCTAAGACTTACCAGTGGCCTCAAGAGAAAACACAAGAAAGCGGTTGAAAAATAAGAGCCTGCAGTCTTATCCCTGCATGGGATCACTACACTCCTGGAGAACAGAGCCTTAATCGGTGTTCCTTGGGTTGAGAAAACAAATACCCGAGTAACACTAGGGAGGGCCCTGGTCCTCTTAACAACATGCTTCCATGAGACTTCCTGGAGACCTTCCAGTCTCTTCCTAAGCAGGAAGAAATAATTTATCTCAAGGCTGTAACCAGAAAAAAGGAACTACACATGTAAGGAAGCCCCATCTAGGTTCTCCCTCTGGGAATGTCTTGTCCTATGGACAAGTCCCTTGTCTGCTCTCAAGGAGGTAACTGTATAGGGAAAGCACTGCCCATCAAGGGCAATCCTACAGTTGTGAGCAGAGGAAAGGCAGTAGGAAGCAGGAATCAGACCAGAGGGCAAGGTAAATTCTCCAGCCCAGCTAGTCCAGCTATAAAATATATAAAGGGGTACTAGAATCTTAATGTCCTTCTGCCTGACACCTGAATTTATTTCTCCACTGGTCGAGAACTTAAGAGGGAAGGAGGAATAAATAAATAGTGTTATTTATCATCCATCTCACTACCAGCAAAAGTTTTCCAACCTCTCTGGTGCTGAGTTTCAGCTTCTAGTGAGTTTTTTAAAAATGGAATTTCATGCCAATCTGTAGAATCATTCTTGTTCATCCTCATGTCACCCTAGATGCATTGCCCAATCAACTCCATTTCTTGATTTCTATGGTTAGGGGCAGGGGTGGGCCCATTTACACAAAACCATTGTATATGTTTGTATGGAAGCTTTTACTGAAGGCTTATGAAGGAATGAGTTATAGTCCTAAAATATCCTATTAATAAAAGCCTATGTGGTCGCGATGCCCTCACGCCGTGACACCCTCACACCGTAACGAGCGATCACCAGGAGACTGCATGTGCAGTGGGCGCACATGGGTGGGCAGGGGCTTGACGCTGCGTGTGCAGCACGGAGGTGGGTCCCACGGCTCTGCACAGCAAAGCCAGGGGTCCCGTGGCTCCACACAGGGAGGCCGGGGGGTCCCATGGCTCCGGCCTACCTCTTTAGGGGAATCCATCGAGGAGCCCCAGATGGGTGAACAGGGCGTACCTCTTTGGGGTGATTGATCATGGGGCTCCCACACTGTGAGAGGGCACAGGCCAGGCTGGGGGACCTCCCCCATCCAGTGCAGGAATTTCGTGCACTGGGCCTCTAGTTAATTATAATTGAATATTACATTTAACATATTAAATATATTAGTTGACTATAAAAATCACTATGCTTGAAAAATTCTTCGGCCAGGCATCTCTATAATTTTGTCAGTATTATATTAATACTAGAGGCCTGGTGCATGAATTTGTGCACCAGTGGGGTCCCTCAGCCTGGCCTGCATGATCGGGCCGAAACCAGCTCTCTGACATCCCCTGAGGGGTCCCAGATTGCAAGAGGGTGCAGGCCAGGCCGAGGAACCTCACCAGTGCACGATCAGGGCCAGGGAGGAACACGGGAGATTGGCCAGCCAGAGAGGGACCATGGGAGGGCTCCAGGGAGTGTCTGGCCCATCTCACTCAGTCTTGATTGGCCGGACCCCAGCAGCAAGCTAACCTACCAGTTGGAGTGTCTGCCCTCTGGTGGTCAGTGCATGTCATAGCGAGCAGTTGAGCAGCCTTAGCATATCATTAGCATATTAGGCTTTGATTGGTTGAATGGCCAACTGGATGACTGGACACTTAACATATTAGGCTTTTATTATATAGGATTTTTATATGACGATGTAGAGCTTTTTTTTAAGCTCTGTGTTGCCTTTTATTTTTTTCCTTAAATCAAATTTTTCGTGTTGTTTTTTATATAGGAGTCCAACAATTGCTTTATTCTGCCTCTCCCTTCTACACTCTGCTTTTGGACCTGTCTTTCCATATCCAATTGGACCACCAAAGCAGTTTCTTCAGGAAGACCATGACTTCATACTGAGAATTCTGGTGCCAGTTCTGAATTAGGCTTAAAAATTACATTGGCTATAAACTCTTTGAAATTCTAGTAGGTGTCAGGCTACTAGATGTGGGGATCACAACGCCTCTGTGAACTGGTCCCAGTTTACAAATTACTCAAGAATTTATTCAAGACCATGAAGCTTGTAAGAGATAAATTTGGAACTTGAAAATTAGTCGTTCCTAGATTTTATATCTTAGTGAGTTAATATGATGGCTGTTTACTATAAAATTTAAGCTTTATTATTTAGCTATATGGCTTATAGCTGATGCCAAAAGAATTGTGGTTCAGAGCCTCATAAATTTAAAAAAATTAAAAAGAGTAATATTGCAACTCAAGTGTTAGGCTTACTACCTGAGCATAGTACTCTTTGGGTTTTGATTTTTTAAGTGGTAAATTATTGGAAATTCCATTTTTTATTTTTCTAGATATAATTTTTAAAGTTTCAGTAATCAACCATTCAATATGCACTTACATAAAATATTGTCTACATTGACCGATTCCAAGTTAGTGGTATAGACTCTAAAGATAAAAAATTAAACAATACAAGTTGTTTTTGTTTGTTTTGATGGGAAAATCGGTCTGTGGCATGTATATCCTATCTGCATCCAATAAAATAACTTTAAGTGAAAACCTATATATAATTTTAAACACTGAGTTTAATAAAATCAACAAAAGTCTTTAAAAAGCCTTAAGAATTCTGGGATATCACCAAACATTTTCCAAGATGTCAAAAATGTTTGGTGACTGTTATATGCTATTCTTATATTTTTCACAACTGAAGGTTTGGTTTTGTATTTAATTTTCAAATCCAAGCTTGTTTCATTTTATCATTCACCAACTATTTTAGATAGAATGATAGTTGGTGCTCAGATACTAGACTGTCACAAACCAGCTGTTTTTTTTTTATGGCTTTCAGGTTTGACAATATTTGAAAAATAAAAACTACTACCAAGAGAAACCTCCATGGTCATCTTTATTTCTTTGTCTAAGATCACGATTAATTCAAATTTTAGTCAATGCAATTAGGTACTCAGCATAAACCATCTGAGTTGAACAGATACACTCAGTTGGGGGACAGTCTAGATATTAAAGGATTATGTTTTATATTTATTTGTATACCAAGCATAAACCATGAAACTTAGATGATTCTCTTCACCAAGAAAATTACCTACATTTTTGTGCTTTGGCCATTCAGCTTGCTCTATTTTATAAGGCAATTTCCCCATAACTATAAATGCAGAGGCTGATAGAGTTATCTTACCAATCTAATAAAAGAAATCTGCTTTGGCTTCAAATTTATAGACTGGTTTCCACGGGCATATGATTACAGGAAAATTATATGGATCTTCTCTTCGTTTTGGCACTGGTGACAAGGATCACAACGATTGTGAGTTGGTGATCCTTTGAGAAATATAATCACTCTTCATTTTTTTTAATGAAGTAATTCATGGTGGTGGGAGAATATTTCTTTAAATTTGATTTAAATAAAGGACTTTAAGGGTACTTGTGGTAGGGATAGTCTTATAGAAATATGAAGAGCTGATTGTTTTTTGGAAAGAGGTCCTCCTCAATAAACCTGGGGGACAATGTGACCCAGGAAATGACAAGTAGTTTGATTTTAGTGATTCAGATCTTTGCTATCTGTGTCTCTCTTCCTGGATACTTTAATATAAGTGGAATCTCTGTATTTTCAGATACTTACATTTTTATAGTAGAAATCCCTAGTCTTTGTGCAACTTTTTAATCTGTAAATGAAAATTTACATTTATATTAATATTATGCCAGTTGTAGGTTCCCTTAATCATCCTCACTGACAGTTTCATTGATCCTCAAACCTTCGATCTATTTCTCTGAAAATTATATAAGAGGATTCTGAAAGCATCTAAAGAGTGAAACAAGCCCGGGGTGGTGGGGTGGGGTGGGTTGGGGTGGTGGTGGAAAGGGAGCAGGAAGAAGAAGAAGATCAAAACCAGCAACACTCAGGCCCTAAAGGAAACTAAATTTCTCGCTTTAATTCAAATGACCATTGATGTGATTCAAGCAAAAGGAACAATGCCTCAACTCAACCCAACTATGTACCAGAAAATAATTTCTGTGTCTGGATGTTTTACCCTAAAATAAATGTTTTATCCTAGAGATATTTTTCAGCTTCCCTGATGCCTGATAATGAAATAAGCCACTAATCTCTTCTAATTTGAAATATGGGATTAATAGTTAAAAATCAGATACTGATAATAGAAGCCACCATGTCTACCCTGTTTAGAAAGGTCTCGTATTAGTTTTCTTTTTAAAATTTATCTTCTTTCTTTCTTTCTTTCTTTCTTTCTTTCTTTCTTTCTTTCTTTCTCTCTCTGTGTGGTTGGGGGAGAGGTGTATCTTTTGTGTGCATGCCTGTGAATATGTATGACTGAGTGTGTTTGTGTCTGTTTCTGTTGGGGGGTGGGGGAGGAGGTGGCACCAATTATTTGCAATGGAAGCATTCATGGCCTTTGAAAACAGCCATTGAGGACAAGAAGAATATAAAGAATGAGAGAGAGGCAGGCTGCATTTCATAATGTTAATTTTCCTAATTGCTAGGAGGCAAGTGAGCCTATAGATTCTGCCTCTGCCTTGTTCTTTTACTCGATACTGAATATATTGAAGAAAGAAGCTACAGAGAACATTTCAGACAAATCTGGAAACTTAGATTTAATGCAGCTAAGCAGCTAAAAATAAAAATCTTTAAAGCCTGATCAAACCTACCAAATATCTGGGGTCAACTGGAAAACTAAAATGCCTTTCTCATGTTATTGCAAATGGAATCTGAGGTCAAAAAGCATAACAATGAACTCCTTCTTCCATTCAGGATACTTCTCAGATTTTGTAGCTATTGTTTCAATTTATCAGTATAGTCTTGAAACATAGCACTGCTTTGTAACCCTCTGAAAAAGAAGGGGAACTATGCTTGAAACACTGAATACCATTTCACTCACACCATGATGCAAAATAGATTTAAAGACCTAGCTTTTTATAAATAAGGCATATGCCTAGCAACAGTATATGTGTGTGTGTGTGTGTGTGTGTGTGTGTGTGTGTGTGTGTGTGTGTATATATATTACACTTTTGTACATACTTGTAAGTATAAGATAAAGAGTCACAGTGCCTGATCAAATTCATTCATTCAACAAGTATTTTCAGAGTATCTACAATGGATAAGGCATTGTTCTAGGCATTGGGTAGGCATCACTCATTCAATAAAAAAAAAAAATCCTGAGTCTTGTAAAGCTTATGTTCTTAGGTGGAAGCATTCAATAAAATATGACATATATGTAAAATATAGTATGTAGATTGTATACTAAAAATTATAAAGTACTAAGAAAATTAGTAACAGAAGAGAAATAGGAAGTGTGTTGAGGGAGGTGAAATTTTAGGTAGAGTGGCTCATTAAATTCTTATTGAGACAACGGCATGTTCCTAGATATCTGAGAGAAAGAGAATGCATGTCAATAGTTGAGTACAGGGAACAGAAACTTCTCTTTGTATGTCAAATAGAACTAACTATTTAATACAGTGGGGCCTTGACTTACGAGTTTAATTCGTTCCATGACGGAGCTCGTAACTCAAATTACTCATATGTCAAATCATAAAGTGAACGAGTGAGACACGTGATGCTGGGCTGATGTTGTGGCATTCACTGTGACGTTCGCTGCGCCAACTAGCGGTGGCTCGCAACTCAAAGCAAAAGCAAAAAATCGGCCGAGAGACGGCTCGTATCTTGTAAAACTCGTTAGTCGGGACACTCGTAAGTCAAGGCCCCACTGTACAGAGAATTACGTACAGATGGCAGGATGATCTGCTGCTGACATAAGCAGTTGAAGAGTTCACTATTTTAGCTGTGACGGGGGAACAGAAAGTGGTGGCTACTACTGTCACTGGGATGCCACCACCATGCTTAGACATTTGTGAAATGAGTCAGTTTCAAGGACACTGAGGTCACCACCACAACAGCCTCAGAGTCCTCCTGCAGAGCATAGAAGTTGGTCTCCACCTCATGTCCATGTTTTAAATTACTCACAAGTGCATTTAATTGGTGGAAACCATTTACATACCATACTCTAGAGCAACGGTTCTCAACCTGTGGGTCACGACCCCTTAGGCGGTTGAATGACCCTTCCACAGGGGTCACCAAAGACCATCCTGCATATCAGATATTTACATTACGATTCATAACAATAGCAACATTACAGTTATGAAGTAGCAACGAAAATAATTTTATGGTTGGGTCACAACATGAGGAACTATATTTAAAGGGCCAGAAGGTTGAGAACCACTGCTCTAGAGAATCTAGGATATATGGATTTTAGTTGTCTGCCTACTCTAAATGGAACTCCAAATGGGGGACACTGAGGTTGCAATGCCGTATTCAAAAGTTCTGTGAGAGGGAAATTAATAGGAAACAGTGATTGAGAGGAAACAGTGTCTGATCACATAGAGACTCTCAGGCACTTGAATGACTTTAGCTTTACCCTCTGAGTGATAATCAAAAGTCACTGAAGACCTTCAAGAACAGTGACATGATCTGGCTAATGTTTTAGTGGAGTATTTTTTATTGACTACTGTATTCTGCGAATAGACAAAAAGGGGTTGAAAGGATGAAACAACCCAAGCAAAATTTTAAAAAAAGCTTTCCTAAGAGTGGTGCCATTGAAAGTGAAGGGAAAAGGTAGTATTTGAGATATAGTTTCAAAATAGGGATAACTGAGTTTACCTTTAGATTAGATATAAGTTGTGAAAAGATAGGAAAGAATCAAAGATGATTTCAAGGTTTTTGTTCTTTGCAGCTAGAAGGATGGAAGTGCCATTAACTGAAACATCAAAGATGGTAAGAGAAGTAGGATTGTGTGGGGGGAAGGGAGATATAAGAAACTCAGTTTGGCACATTAAGTGTGAGTTGCTTAATAAACACTCAAATAGGATGTCAAGTAGTCTCTTGGACATATGAATCTGCATTTAAGAGAAATGAAAATAGAAAAAAAATAGAAATCATGAACATATAAAAGGTATTTAGAGCAATGAGGTTGATGAGAGCCTCAAAGTAATGAACATACAGACAATAAAAGAGAACCAATGTTTTGGAAGTCCAGATAGGGATGACATAAGGGTATCGAATGCATGAGTTAAGATAAAAATTGATGTTCTAAGAACAAATACTAATAATGCAAGAGCCATGACCATGTTAAGGACATGATTATTGTTCTTCCATACTTCAGAGCCATCATCTCTTCCCAACTGTCGGCCCTGTTGACTTCAGCCTCCAGCATCAGAGAAATGGCCCTTACGCAGTTTATTAAACCAGCTCCCACAAATGCATAAGGTCAAACTGACATAATAAATTCTTATGATATATCATTCCTAGTGGTTCTGATACAACCCCTTGCTTGTTGTGGGATAATCTAAAAGTTAATTAACTTCTCTCAGCCCCAGTTCCTTTTACCATAAAATCTTAATCATAAATCTGTTTCAAAAGATTATTGTGAAAAGTTAAGATGATTATGTAAAGTGCTTAGCACAATGGCTAGAACCTAATAGATACTCAGTTATCAGTGGTTGTTATCCTGGAGATAGATAAATTTACAACACCACCTTGTTTGCATCAAGTTCTATTTGTAATTAACTTAATAGTTACCTCCTTCAGGTAAGGAAGCAATTGTATTCCTTATTCTTTTTTTTAAAATTTTTTTAGTAACTGAGGAAAGTAACACACATTAAAAATGTAAACCACTCCTAAGAAGAATATACAGCAACACATATCATTTTCAATCATAGCTGTTCATGAAACGAGATATTGTCTAGCAAATTTTGTATCACAAAAAAAATGTAATAAAACATTTTTAGATAGAACAACATAAGAACTGTGCTTAATTGGGAGAAAAGTTCTGAGACATCAGAAAGGTACAAGTATCATACGTAGATGGTTGAGAGGTAAACTAAAGAAATTAAAAGCAGAAACAAAAACATCAGTAAATCACTGATCAATACATATTTATAAAATTCTAAAATATACTATTTTTAATGTGAATTTCTTTTTCAATTTAAAGGATTTTTGATAAAAAGTAGTCCTTTGAAAAATCAATCCACACAAAATTATTTTTACTATTTTAATGTTTCCAAGACAAATTTTTTACTTTTAGGTTGTTATTCTAAAGTAGTCATATTTAAGGATAACATATCAACTTACCAAAATAACCCAGTGCTTGCTGGCCAAGTATGGTAAATATAAAAAATTATATCCCTTATTTTTAGCCTGTAGGGAACTTTTTTCTTCTTTATTTTAAATTAGTGCACGTGTTTTCCTGTAGGTAGAAAAGAAGCCCTTAGTTAAGCATACTCTCTAATGAATATTAAGTTGGTTGACCTTTTGTACCATTCATTCATGTCTGTAGGACACTGTTAAAAGACTGATTAAAAGTTAATATGAAGATTAAGGTTGTTAAGCATTGGGGAATCTCTGTTACTTTCAAGTAGCATTTTTAATAATTCTGAAAGCTGGGTGCTTCAGCCACCCAGATGCATGAAGCCATAATCCCTTCTGTTTCATGAGATAACCATTTATTTCCATCTCCAAGTGAGTCCATCTGCTCAGATGGCCTGAGTTTAGAAGGAATGGAATCCAATATCTGGATGAGAAGGCAACTCCCTTTGGTCCCGCAGCGCTGAGCAGCCCTGGCAAGACCACAGCAGCTTCAGTGGTCAGGGCAGCAATCGCCTGGGACTCAGGGGTAAATGAATTCCTGACAAGAATACAAACGGGAGCCTTTGACTAAGCCCTGCTCTCAAAGCAGGAGAAGTGCACGTGCTCATGAGCTTTCACACACAGGACACAGCAGAAGGAAAGAACGTAGAAAAATACCACGTGTTTCAGAAATTCACAAACACAAAGAGGAAGAAGACAAAATTCTGTGAATATAAAATAAAATTAAGTTGTTCTTATTCTACTGAATTTCCAGGTGATCTATTGGCTTGCTTTTCACTGTCTATAAGAATCTATATTATTTCTCTTCTAAAAATAACAAGTTTTACTACTAGAATTATCATATAAGCATTAAATATCCTTAAACCACAAATAATACATGAGCCTAAAAGTAGAAAAATAACCAGAGATCAATGGCATACTGACATGGAAGGGGTGGAAGAGAAGGACGCAAGAACAGCTGCAGTGACCTCCCTGACAGCTAATTCTGGTCCTTGCTCCACAAAGTTAGCATTAGAAGGCTGAGAGTAATTGACCAACAAAAGCATCTTCTATTTGATGAACACTTTAAATGGTTTCTAAGACTTTTCAAATAGTTATCTTAAATAAAGGAAATAAAAATTTAAATAACTTGCCCAAGACAAAAAAAGGAAAAATGAATGAATGCAAGTCAGGCTTGGAACACCATACTCCTCACTGGTATCTCACTGCTCTTTCCAAATAACAATACTGTTTCAGGAGAAAGACAGCTCAACATCTGGATATCTAACTCATAACACAATGGCATTCTGTAATCTGAAAAGACTTCACATATCATTTATCCATTGTGTCAAATTTTTTTCAAATAAAGATCTTTTTAAAAAATATAAAAACATTTTTCCAACTCCCACATGACTGCAATTGCACTTTCCAACCCTAGTGACTGTGGAAGAATATAAAGCATATGAATTCAAGGCCTCCTTGCAATTATTCCAAGGTTCCTAATTTGGAAACTACTGATTTAGTCCAATCTTCTCATTTTACAGAGAGGAATTCAAAACCCGGGGAAATTAAATGAATCACCCAAGGACATAAAGCAAGTTATTCAAAGGACCAGGAGTGTGACTACTCCATGCTGCTTTCCCTCCGCTTTCATTTGGGAACAATTTCTTTTTTGTTTCCCTCTTGGCATATTGTGGTTGTAGTTATCATGAGATTTGAATTCTATTTTGAGTGCTTGGTTGACTTGGCAACACTATTTTCCATACAGTCTCCATCCACTTCATTCCAGTAGGGAATCCAATGTTTTCTGCTACTGATTGAGAGAGTGCCAACAGACTCTGAGGAGATTCAAGGAAAGAGAAGCTCATTAAAAATAAAGATGACTAAATGAAATGACTAGGAAAAGTTAATTTGAGTGTTTATCTTTGCCATCATTCAAATGATAAGTTAAACTGACTGCTTCAATTAACTCCATTCTTTCATTTGCATATTGGGGAAAACCTTCCTATGAGTCTTTATGAAGCTGAAAAGATAAATCAAACACCATGCATATCTCCTACATCATAGGGGCATCTAGTATCTTGGAGTTTTCTCAAGAGTTGTTTTGTGATTATCCCACTTAGAATGAAGAAAAAGATAAAGCCGTATTAGCATATATTTTAGAATTTTCTTATGCAGTAGTTATAACTTTTGCACATGAAAGAGTAGTACTAAATATGTATTTTACTCAGACAGTGACTGGTTTGGTTCAAAATTTTTAAGAGACAAATTTTTATTTGGTGCCCTGAGACAAAGTGTGGCTCCTATTACTTTTTTTTGTAGTCTTGCGTCCCTAGCATGATAAAATAGCCGTGCCTGAAATTATGGACTCCCACCTCTCTGACTAGGTCTTAGGATCTTACAGAAGAGATACCCGTCCAGAACAACTGACAGACAGAATGAGCCAGGGTTGCTGGGAAACTGGTCTAGTGGAGGCTGAGGGAGCATTTCAATGGGCAGATTCCCTATCGAGGTGTCACCTTTCTACAATATGTAACTTCCCTATCCCCTTCATTCTTTGGACTCCTCCTACACTCCACCTTATTTTTTGCAAGTAAAGCTCTGCAATAAAAAAAAATGAAGGCCCAAAACAGTCTAGTTATACAGTTCAAGGTGGTTGTGATTTCCCAGGAGGAAGACTTTTGAGACTGAAATTCTCCACAGAAAGCTTCAGATTGCTAGCTAGCAAGACAGATCAAGTGAAGTCATGCAGGTTCCAATCGAGCAGTGGAGTAAATAGAAGCAGCCAATGAGATTATGACATTTTCTCAAATCAAATCACACAATTAAAACTTATTGTGGAGGTCATGATATTTTTTGAATGAATGAGAGAGTACAATCACTCAAATTGCAACAAAAAGTGTAGGCTTGAAAATTCCCTTTACTGTAAGAAGTTGAGCAAGGAGTTAATCTATAGGTTCTTGTAGAATCATCCAAAATGCAATATCTAGATCCAGTGGTCACATACCAATTCTATGACTTGAACTCAAATCTGTAAATTTGTGCATCTCACGTCTTTCATATTAAAGTTTCATTATCAGAAGTCTGCAAATCTTCTCACCATATTCATGGTTCACAAAATAACCCACATCTGAGATCATGCTGATGTCACCACACAGGGAAAAAGAGGAATAGTGACACACTGCAATGGCTCCAAATGCTTCTGCCCACAAACATCACACATCCTTCTGAAAACGTAGACTTCTGTTCTCATTGCATTGGCCAACAAATCCCATGGCTGACAAACTTGATAGTAGACAAAGGTTGAAATCATTTATTATTTACAATCCTCCATTATGGACCAACTCTTCTTCACTCTTAAGAAGTGATTCACACTAAACTATATTTATTTTGATATCAAAATTCATTTAATGATTATCTTATGAAATATATTTTTCCAGTATATTTTCCCCTCACTTTATCATCAACCTTTCTTTTATTAAAATATATTTTTATTGATATCAGAGAGGAAGGGAGAAGGAGAAAGAGATAGAAACACCAATGATGAGAGAGAATCATTGATTGGCTGCCTCCTGCAGGCCCCCTACTTGGGATTGGGCCCACAACCCGGGCATGTGCCCTGATTGGGAATTGAACTGTGACCTCCTGGTTCATTGGTTGATGTTCAACCACTGATACACCAGCCAGGCTATCATCAACCTTTCTGATCTATCTTCATTTCCTAAGCATACTTCTTATGTAAATACTAGAGGCCCGGTGCATGAAAATTCATGCACTGGATGGGGGGTCCCTTGGCCTGGCCTGCCCCCTCTCACAATCCGGGAGCCCTCAGGGGTGGGAGGCGACCTGGCAATCAGGGGAAGGCAACGCCCCCATCACACCTCTGCTGCTGCCACTGCCGGCAGTACAAGCCTCGGTTGGCCTGGTTACCTGAGCTTCAGGCAGCCCTAGGCGGCTGGACAGCCACCATTCAAGGCTTGCCTGCACCTCGGGCCGGCCCTGGGTGGCTGGGGGACTGAGGGGACTGGGGGCCACCATCTTGTGGCTGTGGACGCCACCATCTTTGAGGGTGGGGCAGTCAATTAGCATATTCCCTCCTTATTGGTTGTGGGTGCTGCCATCTTTGAGGGCGGGGCAGTCATTTAGCATATTCCCTCCTTATTGGCTTTGGGCGCCGCCATCTTTGCAATGGTTTGAGGGTCAATTAGCATATTCCTTCTTTATTAGATAGGATGTCTGAAATATAGTTATTATTAAAAATGTATTGCTGGATCTTAAATTTTAGTCAATATGGAGATAATTTAACCACGTACACTGCTGTAATAACTATTGGAGTTTCCTTTCATCTAATTTCTCTTTTTATTTCACTACACTGTAGTTTGTTTATTTTGTTCACCTTTCCTGCTTTCATGCTTTGCAGGTCTTTTATTAGATATATTTTCTTATTTTGTTATTTTATTTTTTGCTGTGATACTTAAACATTTTTATGTTATTATGTATCTATATTTTAAACTGTTTACTGCTTATTAATATATATGTCTGAACCACGAGAAAGACAAGAATCATTTTTCTGCTTTTACTGCCTTTTGGTCTCCCTTCTCTAGTACACCACCCCTACCTGCTGAGATTACTTATTATTTATGGATTCTTATGGGTATACATTTTCTAGACATTGTTTTCTTAAGTAACAATAAACTTCACTAAGCTCTACATCTAACCTACTTATCATATCTTAAAGAATTTCATCTAGTTTTAGTACTCTTCTAGATGTAATATAGTCTCCAATATTCTTTCAGAGAAGGTCTTTTTGTAGTAAGCATTCTGAGTCCATTTATATTTAAAAATATTTTATTAGTTCACATTTAAATAATTTAACTAACTCTAGGTTTAGATTTCTTTTCTTTCAACAATTTGAAAATAATTTGTTATATTTCTACATCCTCTTTGCCCTGAGAAAACTGATATCACTGATTTCTCATCCTTGATCCTTTAAATCAGTGGTTCTCAACCTGTGGGTTGCGACCCCTTCAGCAGTTGAACGACCCTTTCACAGGGGTCACCTAAGACCATCCTGCATACCAGATATTTACATTGCGATTCATAACAGTAGCAACATTACAGTTATGAAGTAGCAACGAAAATAATTTTATGGTTGGGTCACAACATGAGGAACTGTATTTAAAGGGCCAGAAGGTTGAGAACCACTGCTTTAAATGATATGCTTTTCTCATGAGAAGCATTAAAAATGTCACCTTCATCTTTGATATTTATATATTTCACTATTAAATGTCAAAATGAAAATTTTTCTCTCTTTGAGCATCCTTTTCAAACTGTTTAATGCCCTACAAACATTATAATCATGGAGTGATTCTAGATTTTTTTCCCTTAATCTACTTATTGTGGAAAATATATTTTATGGGATAAATGGACTTTATCCTATTTCATTTAATTTAATTCCTGTCTCTTAAATGTAATAGAAACCAAATCTGGTAATTGAACTAAAAAGGAAATCAATTCAATAAATAAGAAATCATTCAATTCCTTATCTAACTGACTAATTATTTGGCCCAACTAACTCTTCAATTCAGGCAAAACCAACTATCTGAGTACCAAGGTAACTAAGGCCTGCTGTAATTCTCTTCCATTGTAATTTTTCCTTAAAAATATAAATAATTCTTTTTGTAATGTATTCACCTCCTTGGCAATAAAATATTCCCTACTGTTAAAAGTCAAGGTAGCCCGACTGGTGTGGCTCAGTGGTTGAGCGTTGACCTATGAACCAGGAGGTCACAGTTTGATTCCTGGTTAGGGCACATGCCCAGTTGCAGGCTCGATCCCCAGTGTAGGGCATGCAGGAGGCGAGGCAGCCGATCAATGATTCTGTCTCGTTGTTGATGTTTCTCTCTCTCTCTCCCTCTCCCTTTCTCTCTGAAATAAATAAATAAAAATATATTTTAAAAAAGTCAAGGTAATTTATCTTTACATTTCTGCTTCAAGGCACTAGTCAATGCTTTTAGCCCAGGTCTTGCTTAAGATACTGTGTGATCCCTAACTTTAGCTGGGGCTCACATTGTGAAGTGGGACTGCTTGTATATTTTACTCTAATTTTTCCTGACATTTGATTTTCTGAACCTCTTGCATATAGCTCAGAACATTTTTATATGACCTCATCTAACAAATATTAAAAAATTTAAGCGAGCTCAGAGGCCTAATCCAGAGTTGTTTTCTTGTTTTCCTCCTCCTCCTCCTTCTTCTTTCATTTTTAAAAATAAATATCAAGAACAAGCCATTTTTAAAGCCAGGCCTTGAAGTCATATAATTTGCTAGCTGAATGGAATTCTGTAAATAATGCAGTTTAATCACACCTACTTCCTTCAACTCACCCATTTTATGGACTTAAGATACTGAAACTCAGATAAATTAAATAAATTGTCCAATATCTTATAAATGGAGACATGAAAATTATTTCCCTTTTATTTTGTATTGCCACTTATTTTATAGTCCCAAAGAAAGGGGAAAAAAAAAAGCTCTATGCCCATGTCTCAATATCCCAAAACCTTGAACATGGTCAGAGTGCAAACACTGGTATGAATTCTCAAAAAAATCAAAACTTTCAGCTTTCATTCATGAGAAAATACTCCATGGCAAATATGCAGAAGAAACTAGTATTCCCTGCTCATCTGAGGGTGAGAAAGAGAGTGTGGCAGCCACAATGGGAGCTGATAGGGTGAATTAACAGATGACAAGACAGGCAACAATTATGACCTACACAATCATAATGAAAAGTCTGGCATAGCTTCATAATTGTCCTTCTGGACATTTGTTGTCTTTAAATGTAAAACACAGTTTTAAAAAATGGAAATCCAATAATATTTGCACAATATCTTTTTCATCTACTCTAAATTATATTATTTAAAATCACTAGTAACTCCTATAATAAATGTTTCTACGTGATCAAAATATTATGGTTTATATCATACTAATACATAGCTATTTTTCAAGTCTAAAAGGGATCTAAGACAATTTAAAAGTATAGTTGTCTCCCGGAATCTACTAATAAAAGAAATCAATAATCAACATGGGTGTGTGTGTGAAATATGAGAAGGGCACCTATTTTAATATCTGAGCACAAGGCTTGAATCAAGACTACAAGTCAATAATACAGCAGTGTGTGTGTGTGTGTGTTTGTGTGAGTGTGTGTGTGTGTGTGTGTGTGTGTGTAAAAAGTTTGGGATTAGCATTTATTTTTAAAATATATAATGCACTTTGTGACTGTGATGAATAATTCATCAAACAATCACTGCTGTGTGCATATGTATATTTAATGTGGAAGGTCACCGTCTATTTTTGAGGTCCTTGCCCTAACTCCACAGTGCTTCTGAATTCAATTTATGGAAATACCATAAAATGCCACTGTCCCTTGATGTGACAATCCATATTTTCCATCATTATATACCTTCAGGTTCTTCCAATTAGTCTCAAAGCAAAATACTATAGCTTCAGTTTAATTTTCGTCATTTATACTTCATGCTCAGGCTGTTCATTTAGAGAAATTGGAATCATGACCTCGGTGATATGTGAGCAGTGCTGATAATGTCTGCCCCCTGAGTGTCTGCTCATTGCTGGCAGTCCTCCTCAACAGCAGCATTTAATCTGTTAACTCTTTTGAGTAAAAGATGCAGATCTGATGGTGTCTCTGAACTACTTACGTAGGGAGCAGCCAACCTGGTGTAAAAAGTATATGAGGAGACTGGGTGCTGGTTAGGGAACAAGGAAAAATGACAGTAAGAATGAAAGAGAGAAATCATCTGTTTCTATTTTCTCAGATAACACCAAAATGTCCGAGGCAATGAAAAAAATGTGAAATCCCTTTTGATTGGTAGTCATGCTAAGGCTGGATGTGGAGCAAATTTGTTTTGACATTGCTAGAAAAGCCAGCAGCCAGAACCCTTGATTTAAAATTAGCTTGTTCACATTATTTTTAGAGGAGTCCTAATCTAACGTATAAAGTTACTTCTGCAGAACATCAAAGGGTATGCTGCACTTGGCCATTCAATTCCTGAATCTGCCTAAAACACAACCAAATCTTTGAAATGAAATAACCATTAAATGTTATGTCCTCCTCCATAAAAAGTAGTATTTTTTGGAGTAAGTATTTTTCTCATAATAAAATTACCATTATGCAAGATAATATTTTACTTTCTAATTTACCCATCTTAGGAAGATAAGAATATTCTAACCCACAGGAACAAATATAATCCTACCTTCAAATTCCATCTAATAAAAATTTTATTCATAATTAACTTAGCCCTTTTGGAATACCAGATGATTTTAATTCCCTATGTTAATTTAGTTCAGGATACAACTTCATAAAAGCAACATTATATTCTTCCTTTGACTTAATGACACTGGTAAAGATTTGTCAGAATAGTTTAATAACTTGCACTTTAAAAACCCTCTGCAAACTACGTGAGGAATCAAGCAAGTATAAAATTTTTATACGCAATCCAATGTGTACCACACCTTCATAAAAGCTAATATAAAATTATTATAGAATTCCAGGTTTAACCTTTGGCTCAACAATACATTTATTCATTCATTCAATCACCACCTGATTAAATATCTCCTCTGTGACAAGTTGTGTTGTTTGGGCCACACTCATGAGAATATAAGCATTAAATTACATATCTTTTCATTAGCTAAGGTGGATAACCCCCAGTAGCTGATCAAGATATTGAATAATCTTTTATAATCTCACTTTTAAGGATATCTCTAAGAATAAATAGCGGGGGTAATGGGGAGAGATCAACCAAAGGACTTATATGCAAGCATAGAGGCCTAACCAATGGACACAGACAACAAGGGGATGAGGGCATGAGTGGGGGGGATGGGGGTAATGTGAGGATAAGGACACATATGTAATAACTATGGACACAGACAAGGGGATGAGGGCATGAGTGGGGGGGATGGGGGTAATGTGAGGATAAGGACACATATGTAATAACTTAATCAATAAAAAATTTTAAAACAGAATAAATAGCAAGCCCACAAATTAATTAGATTAAAAATCATGCTTAGGATTATCTTATTTCTTTATTTAGCATCATCCTAGCCAGAACCTAATCTTATTCTGAAAATCTCTATTTTATTTTTAATAAGTCAGAATTTGACTAATCCCCATTTAGCCATTTCCAACTTGTCATAAGGGTAAGGATGCTGAATGTGTACTCCTGCTTTTTGTGGGACCATAGTTCACAAGTGAATTAGTCAAAACTAGTTATAGAACAAATAAAGCATTACAAGACAAATGATGTGGTCACTAAGAATTATCCTGGGTTTTCTTATTTTTTCCCCTTTTATATTCCCACTGGTGTTTTCAAAGAAAATTTTACTATTTCTTGAGAATTCCCAGCAGCTCTTTGAAATTCCAAGAAGGAGACCATAGAATGTTCATATAAATAATATATTTCTATGTTTTGGAAAGTATAAAGAGCCTGAAAATTTTAAGCTGAAAACTTGAATGCTATTAAATAGATTGCATTAATAAATGCTATTAATAGATTGAATTAATTTTGTCCAAAGACCAGTTAACTATGCTATCTTATACGTGGCAATTCATAAGTCTTCAGGGTAAATTCCCTTTATGTATTACATTGGCAATTCAGTCAGCCTCTAGTATTAAAGGAATGGCAATTGATTATTACAAGGCAAATCATTAATATAGAACTAAAAAGAACCTCTGCTCTGTTCACGCCCCACATAAAGTCACTATAATAAATTCATTGAAAGTTGATTTTATTGGCATAAAATAGGAAACTTTTTTAACAGTTATAAATTATGCTTACTTTTTTTTCCTGTACTAGTCCCTCTTCCCAACTGATCAATTTTTATTCCAAAGAATTTGGTATTTGCTCATCTCTCACAACCGGGTTCACTCAGGGCACCAGTGTCTGCATTGTGCAGGTGGTGCAAGCACCCGGGGGTGGGGCAGGCCCTGGGCTGCAACAAAGAGCATTTCCATGTGGGGCAGGGCAGCAAACACAACAGCTGACACAAAGAAAACACCTAAATTACATGAGCTCACTCAGCTCTGTTAATCAAATCTTACCAGGGGAATAAGCCTCTCTAATGGCAATAAAACTCAGGAATATGTATTGTTTTCGGTTTCTAATTAAGTTACAAAATTATAGACTAAAAAAAAAAAGAGAGAGAGAGTAGACCAAACATTGATTGACTAATCCCATTTTATGTTAAAAACGAAGGCAACTATATTTTAATCTGTATCAAAAGTAGCCAAAATAAATGGGAGAGACAGAGACTGTATTCCAATATAGCTCATGTCAAATTGCGGTATAGCTCACTAGGGAGTAAACAGTAAATCTAAAGGCTCATCAGAGGTAGTTTTGTGGAAGAAACATGGCTGGGACTTTGTTTTTGCATTGCAGATGCGATGCTATAAACTATAGCATGGAAGAGTCTCAAGCTGAGAAAAAAGGGTGGAGAGAAAGGGTAGAGCTCAAGAGCTATGTTAACTAGCTAACGGGGAGCTGCAGAACACATAAGTAAACCACTTGGCGTTGGTCTACAATTGGTGATTTTAAAATTAAAGGCCAAACTGGAATGCGTTCACACAAAAGTAGCCAAAATAAATGGGAGAGACAGAGACTGTATTCCAATATAGCTCATGTCAAATTGCGGTATAGCTCACTAGGGAGTAAACAGTAAATCTAAAGGCTCATCAGAGGTAGTTTTGTGGAAGAAACATGGCTGGGACTGTGTCTTTGCATTGCAGATGCGATGCTATAAACTATAGCATGGAAGAGTCTCAAGCTGAGAAAAAAGGGTGGAGAGAAAGGGTAGAGCTCAATAGCTATGTTAACTAGCTAACATGGAGCTGCAGAACACATAAGTGAACCACTTGGCGTTGGTCTACAATTGACGATTTTAAAATTAAAGGCCAAACTGGAATGCGTTCACATTTTCCTTTCCTTTTCTGTTGGACTAAACAGATATACACTAAAAGCAATTGAGGAGGGAATGCCGTCGTAAAACAGCGGGCATGTGTGTTGATTTCTCAGGTAAACATCCACAATTGGTGAAGGGTATTTACAACACAAAGCCACTTCCCATTCAATCTCAATAACCTACCTCCACTGGGTCACTGAGGCTCCTGCCACAGGACTCCTGACACCTGGCCCACACACAGCTGTCCTTCCCAGGTTTATAGTGACCTTCCAGGTCATGTGAGACCACACTTTATGGCAGCAATTACCTTCTGTTTGGTTGTGAAAAACAGAATGTGTAAGAGTAGTCACAAAATACTGTTCCCCACCACTCTGCGAATATCAAATTGGTAGTTACTCCACAGCTGGCCGTTCAACTTGAGAGCAGTGAGCAGGCGATGGAGCCCCTGTTAGGGCTCTGCATTTCAGTTACATAGCAAGTCAACGTAGCAGCACCTTTTTTCTGAGTAAATTCTATGTTCAGTGTGATGTCCCTCGTTTAGTCTGATATTCTTGTCAGTAGTAGTTGAACGGCTACAATCAATTTTATTAATTGACAATCAAATCATCTATGTTGAACTCAGAATCCTGTGAAAATCCTATCTCTTCTAACTTCCTAGAGAGGGGGAAAAGCAAAATCAGATAATGTAATTGCTGCAAAAGCAGAATAAGTGAATTCACTAATGTAATGTCACCCAGACAAAAAAGGAAAGGACTTTCTAAGTTCAATGAATCCTATTCTTCCCAAGGCCACAGTCATTTCTGGTGAATAGAAGTCATATAGTTGCCTTTCTTTCCTATGAGAAGCCAATTGAATCAACTAATGAAACAGGTTGTATTTGATTACTGACTTTAGGCACCCAAAAAAGAGAATGCATTGCTTTACCATCCAAGAAAGACTTAGACACTCAAGAATGAGTTTGAAGAAGTTTCATTTTTTCATATCAGTGCACCTCAACTTAAGCAGTAACACAAAACATGTGTCATTTCTTAGCTTCATTAAGTAACCTGCCCCAGGGCCAGAGGACCAGGCCTTTCTCTATCTCCCACTTCATTATTCACAGTATGTCTGTTACTCCCAATAGGGAGGGATTTTCTTCAAGGGAAGGGTCATGCCTTATAGATCTTTGATCTTTACACCCCTAGACCAATGCTTTGAACATAGAAGGTACTCAATGAATGGATGTTTGTTAAGTAAAGCAAACTTAATAAAGCATGGTGAATCAGATCACCTAAAATATAAAAATATGAAAAGTTGTAGCATCATAATCTAATCATGCAATTGTTGTGTAAGTATTGAACCTGGAAAGAGGGAAATACAAGTACAGTCTTATAAAACGGTGTTCTCTACAAAAATTATTGACTTTGCAATTCTTCTTAACTTCTGACCAATTATTAGAAGTATAAGAAGGCTTTAAATAGCAGAAAAACTCAGAGACAGAAATAAGTAAAATGTTTCATTCTGTCTCTTTCACACATTAAAAGATCAATGTCTTGAAAAATCCATGTAGTTAACATATAACATTCCTGATATGTGATAGTCATTTTTTATGATTGAGAAATATGTTAATTTTATGTTCTTTCTTTACTTTCTCAAAGCTGTTTATTTTAGATTGTTCCTCTTAGGAAAAAAACTCATTCTGGAGCCCAAAGAGCATTATCCAAAGGCTACCCCAGTTTAATGACTATGGAGATAAGGCAATTTATTTTCATTAGTCACACAAATTTGCCCAACATCTGTTTTGGAATTCTCATTTACACAGCATTATATTTCAAATCAAGTATGTATGCTATTGACAAAGAGACTCTTGGAAATTTTAGGTAGTAATTATGGCTTTGTTTATTAACAGAAAGTATTGAGGTATCAATAAATTTACTATGCATCCTTTTGGGGGCAAAAATTAAGCAAGAAATATCTGAAATCATGTAAAATCTGTATCTTGATACTCATCAAGCATCACTTGAACAACTGTTATGTGATTAGGGCTGTACTAAGAATGCACCTGAGCTACACAGAAATTTTCTAAGAGGTATGTAGGCATGGAGAGTTTTAAATAAATCCATTTCCAGATCTTCACTTTCTGTATGTACTCCAGGCTAAGCTGTATTAGCCTAGAAATCTACCTATGATGGATGTGTCATTTCACAACTGTACTCTTCCTTTCTAAAAGAAAAATGTACCTCACACCCATCTTGAGTCTTCCCAGAATGCACTGCCTCAGTGTAAGCAAGCCTATAGGTCGCTAACCAAAGGGCAGCTCGAAATACTGGCATCAATGTGAGAAATGACATTTCTGCAATGCTGGGAAGTGCAGCCCCTGCTGACCAGGAGATGTACAGCCTTACAACTACTGAGTGTGGTCTTTGGACAGACCCCATCAGTGTCACCTGGGCGCTTGTTAGAAATGCAACATCTCAGGCCCTGTCATGTGAATGTCAAAATCTCAAGGTGATTCCTATGCACATTAACGTTTGAGACACACTGGTTTGCAATATTTTTTCTTTGTTTGTTTCCAACAAGGAGCAATTAATCTACCTATCAACGTATTGCTAAAAGTTACTTTTGATGTTAGATCATTACATGATTTTTTCACATATCAATTTTTTAACTCATCAAAAATTATATCTTTTGCAGCCATTTAAACTTATAATGAAATTTTTTTTTAAATTTTTCGCCTTGCAAATGTAGGGGACGTATGATTTTTCAAACTCATTTTGGGACTACGGAAGTGAAAATTGTGAAGACCACGCTCAAAAGTAGCCTCTTCACTGCCAAAAAGGGCCGCTCTTGGTGGGAGATGAGAGGGGTGGCATCCTGAGGATGATGCCGGAGAAACAGATCCCGGCAGCAGAGAAAGATGAACAGATGACTCGTAGGACTGAACAGAACAGATCCCGGCAACAGAGAAAGATGAACAGATGACTCGTAGGACTGAACAGGCCTAGGTAATTAGTTAGACCAGTAATTCTCAACCCCACCTACACATCAAAAATATATTAAACTTTTTAAAATAAATAAACCTGGGCCTCACAACTATAATTCTGAAACTAGGTTTGAAACAGCACCTCCATTTCTAATAGCTCTCAGATGATCCTGGTGGGCGGCAGGGGGGTCAGACTTTCCCTGGATCTCTTGCTGCTCTCCTCGGGTGTGCTGGAGAAGGAAGCGGCCGGGCATGATAGCGGCTTCCTTCCGGAACTGAGACTCTGTTGGTGAAATCCAACCACAGCAAATATCTTTATTTCTACAGCCCTGCCCATTTGTCTGCCAGGTGCTACAGAAAAAGAGGAATCAAAGAATATTTCACAAAAATTTTAGCTTGATCATTAAGAAGCCTGGATTTATTTATGAGTAGAGCATTTTTCAGGATTGTGGGAAGAACAGAGAATTTTGGAAATATTGTGATGTTTATCAGACATCTAAGAGGAGATATTGAATTGGATATACCAGTCTGGATTTCAGGTTATTATAAAGATATACATTTGAGAATCATCTGCATATATATGGTATTTAGTTTAAGATCTGGATGAGATTGCCAAGAAACTGAGAGTCTACAGAGAAAAGATCTAAAGACCCAATCATGGATCGCTCTGGCAACATGTAGACAAATTCAATATTAAGCCTCTGTTCTCATCTTAGCAGCCCTCTCAGGAATATTTTAACCAAATAGTTCATTTCCTTCAGCCCTCCTAAAACATATTTTTATTTTATATGTTTGAAATTCATTTGTCTGATTTTCCTTCCTCACAGTAATTTCTTTGTTGGCTCCAAATCTCTTTCTGCTTTTTTGTTTGTTGATTGGTTTGGGTTGTTTGTTTGTTTGTTTGTTTTTTGTTTATCATCACCTGAGGATATTTTTTCTATTGATTTTTAGATAGAAAAAGAGGAATCTTGGGTTGTTTGTTTGTTTGTTTGTTTGTTTTTTGTTAATCATCACCTGAGGATATTTTTTCTATTGATTTTTAGAGATAGTGGAAGGAGGGGAGAGTCAGAGAGAGACATCGATATGAGAGAGACATATTGATTGGTTGCCTCCTGCACAGGCCTGACCAGGGCCAGGGATTGAGCCTGCAACCAAGGTACATGCCATTGACTGGAATCGAACCTGGAACCCTTCAATCCGTGGGCCTACACTCTATCCACTGAGACAAACTGGCTAGGGCTTGAATCTCTTTCTGACCACACACACACACACACACAGTTGGCAGATAACTTACTGGTGTCACGGATTCATTTCCAACAACAAAAACAACAAAAAAGAAAACTGAGCACATTTTGTAACAGCAACTCTTGTAAGATCTGAAATATTGCCATAAGCCAAGCAAACAAAATCCCAACTCTAAAGAAGATACTGGCAGAGAAGAAAAATAACAAAGAAATTAATAAATAAAGTACATAATATCTTAGATGGTGATAAGATCAATTGAGAAAAATAAGAACACAGAAGTACTTATAAAATCTCAATGCTTATAACTATCATAGCAATGTATTGAAACATATGAACTATACAAAAATATAAAAATACATGATACTAAACAAAAACCTTTCATTGATTAATTTCAGGTTTCCAGGAGAATAATTTATTAGAAATATTGATCAACAAAAGTAA
Organism: Myotis brandtii; assembly: GCF_000412655.1. Lineage (NCBI taxonomy): Eukaryota > Metazoa > Chordata > Mammalia > Chiroptera > Vespertilionidae > Myotis > Myotis brandtii. The sequence continues at coordinate 9,277,236 of NW_005369942.1, forward strand.
AGAATCAATCCTTTATCTTGCTTTTTTTTGTATAAACTACATTTCAAGGAAACTAAATAGATGATTATATAAGTGCATTTTTATAGAAGAGTTCTAATATAAATGTCAAAAATAATCAAATTGGAAACGATGCAAAAAAAACACACACACCATTATTAACGAATATTGTCTTGTGGAAATTTATAACTCAGACCCTTGTGTTTGCCTCAGGCTTCACCTGTATTTGTCTTTCTTTTTCCATAACAGCTACTTGCTTTTACTTAGTCTTTTAAGATTATAAAATCACTTAAGAAATGATAATGAATGCTGTTTTCGTTATTAGGAAAACATTACATTCTTTATTATAGCAATCTGGCATTTTCCTGCCTCTGTGGTGAGCAATTCAAAGGAGAGGGCAAATATTTCACACCTCTGAGCTAGATCAAGCCAAACATTGTATTTTTAAAGATGAAAGAGGATGACACTTCCTTGGAGAATTTGGGGGAAAAGGAGTAAGCTAGACTTCTTACTGTGGGTGTTTTATAACTCTAGTCCTTACCTAGCAAAGGAGGATTGCTCAGTCATAAAGTTAAACCAAGATGTTAACTAAAAAGAAATATGAAACTCTTTGCTATTTGGTTCAGCACTAAAAAATGGATCTACATGCTGTGTTTGTTTAAAACAATTTCCCAACAGTGACAGCACTGGCATATCTATGGTGTTTCATGACACCTGATTGTAATTTGTTTAAAATAAAATTGGAATCATGATTTCACAACATTAAGTTGAATGATGCATCCACTCTGAGGAAAGGTAGGACTAGAGTCAATACAGACGGCACAGAGCCATAGAGAGAGGCCCAATGAGTGCATGTGCTGTGTCTGCGTCACCATCATCCCAGGAGCTTAGATAACTAGCTCTTCTCAGCAACCTCTGTCCTTTAACTCTTTATTTCTCACAGAGCCTATGAGGTAGGTCCTCCTCTATCCCCACTTTAATGGGAGGAAAATGAGATGGAGGGTCTACATGCTTGCCAGGCACTAGAACTACCAAGTGTGCAGTCCTGCTCTTTATTCCTGTGGAATACTGTAATACCCTATTTAAAGCAGTATTTTGCTTGCCTAGAACCAATATTAATATTGAGCCAAGAGCAGAGTCTAGCATGCCCGATACCTTACTATGCATAGAAATGCAGAAAACACACACATGCAGGCACACACATTAATACTACTATATTAATTAGTAATATTTGTGCAAGTTTGATTTTTTAAAAAAATTTTTTAAAGGTTTGTTGCCAAGGCAATAAGCACTGAGTAATACATCTTTATATAGTACCGTGAGTAGGGTCAACATTTATAAACACTGATTAATGAGGCACAATCAACAATTTCATGTTTTTTCTTGATTAACATCTTGATTTTTATTTATAAATGAGTAATCACTTTATTTGCTATCTAAGCAATAATTATCTCTAGATTATATCTGTTAATCAAGTAAACATTTTGTTAATGATCATAACCATTAATAGAATATTTGGGTTTCCAGTTCAAAGTACCATTATTAAAATTTTGTCTTCAACCTATATTTATTATATTTGCAACAATTTATTCACACTTAATTGTGATGTATAGTAATCTACATTTTTGTTATTAAAAGAGAAAAACACAAATAGCATGCCTTTTATTTTCTATCCTGTACCACCTTCAACACTTGTAAACTTTGTTATTTTCTTCTGTTATCACTTGAATATTTATTTATGGTACTTAATAAAGAGAATAGCAATGAATGCTAGAAAAACTAGTTCCACAGCTTGAATATAATATTATTCTCAAGATTTCTGTTACTGTTATTCTTGAAAGAGCACACAGATAATTGAGCTTAGAAAAACATGAATGCATTCCTTCCAGCCAGTGTTTCTTCTTATTTCTCTTTACCATAGTTCCAAAGATCATTAATAAAGAGAGAGGAAGAGCTGCATTGACACTCTGCACCACACTGCAAGGCTGCCTTTCCTGCTGATGTGTGAGAACCCAATATGAGCACAGCGCCTACCAAACTCAAAGTGAAATCAGAGAAGTGACTCCTATGGAGTTTCTCAATGACATCCTGAATGAATGCTGATACTCAAGGAGGACCCTCCAGTACTGCTTGCTTCTTTAAAAATTTACAAATTAAGGAGAAATCCTTTTCACGGGGTTAGAGTGATCCTGCAAGGGTTTTTCTGAGTTAACTCGAATGCCTTCTGTTTTGTTTTGACAGTGGAAACCAGACCCTTCAGATTCTGCCAATGGAGCCCAGAGATGTCACCATAAATACGAAAGAGATCCTTCTGTCAGCATAAATAAATGATTTTTTAAAAAAGTGTGTTAAGAGATAATTTGAGCATGATGCACATTTTACATCTAGAAGAATCAGGAAAATCTAGGTTAACTATATAACATCTTATAACTCCCCTTCTTCAGAGTTTGGTGTACAAAACCTGATTTTACATTATGTAACTGATGTAAAATTTGATAAAACAGGACAAACATCTTAGGGCTGAATACAACGCCTTCAGGTGAACTGGGAGATTAAATAACATTTTTTCTGTCTAACATCTTAATTCACTTCTGATTTCATAAAACATATCAAGTATTATGTAGGCACTTTATGCTTTTATGAACTCTTGAACCCACTGAGTTAATAAGACTGGAATTCCAATGAGTTAGAGACCTGCTCTATTTAAACATGTCCACAGACCCTTCTCTCATACTGCCTCCCTCCCTCCAGGGGCACAGGGCTGCTTCCCTTCAAATAAAAATCTAGTCTTTTATTAGGCTCCATTATGGTCTGGTGGAACCAAATAGGCTTTAGTAGAGAAAGGAAAATAAGCTGCATACCTCATTATATATTACCAATTATATTTATATATGTATACTAGTATATGCACTCACACACACACACACACACACACACACACACACACACACACAGTCATGGTTTGAAATCCTCACTTTTTAAATAATATATTTGTATTTATTTCAGAAAGGAAGTGAGAGGGAGAGAAAGATAGAAACATCAATGATGAGAGAGGATCATTTATTGGCTGTCTCCTGTGTGCCCCCTACAGGGGATGAAGCCTGCAACCCAGGCATGTGCCCTGACTGGGAATTGAACCATGATCTCCTGGTTTATAGGTTGATGTTCAACCACTGAGCCATGCCAGCCAGACCTGAAATCTTCACAACTTTTAAAACCCATTAACTATAAGGCTTCCTCAATATAAAGCACTTCATTAAATGTCTTGATGGTTGCTAAAAATAAATCATGCATTCTTTAACCATGGCCTATTAAATTAATAGTACACAGTTCTCATTTTTTCTTTCACGGATTTCGGAGCTTGTGGAAAGAGGCAGATGGAGTGCCAACACAGTGTAGTCTATTTTCACTGTGTGGAAGAACCAGAGGACACGAATGTCAATATCCCCAATTTGTCAACAGAGCTAACACATTTTTCGTGATCACACCTCTTTTCTCCTTGGCTTAAAGGTGTAGCAAGGCTACAGGACGACCAGATGTTGGCTAAGCAGGCTATCAGGAGAGAGACCATGGCCCTGGTCCCCATGCTTCCCCTCTGCCTTGCTCTGGTCAATTTTTTTTACTGCCCAATTCCACAGCCTCCTTTCAAGTCTAATTTTCCTGCCTTTCTCTTTTCCACTTAGAGTTTATTTGTCAGTGTCAGTCCTGTTCCAAATGTAACTCCAGCTCCTGTGATTTTATGAAATTAAAAGACGTGAGGTGAGTCATAGGGAGGGTAGAGGAAGTCAGCAAGTGCTGTTAAGTATAAGCAAAGTACAGAATGAAAGATTTTGGATTTTAAATCTCCCAGGATGTTAAAGATATTATGCCAGGCTTTCCTGCCTAAGCATTATGAAAGAAGGGCGTGATTAGAATGCGGTATTGTGGAAGCAAGCTGGGATTCACACAATACATGCCATGCTCTGAATTCACATAAAGAAATCTCAAATGTCTTTCATTTGTTTTCTGATACCTTAGGTTGGAGTTGAACTTGAGCAAATATTAATGAGGACCTGCTTACATGGCAACACTCCTCTGCTAAGAATAGACAAATACAAATTTCTACTTTTAAGGAACTTAAAAAAAACACTTGGTTTTATGTTGGAAAAAATAGATAAAACTCTGGTAAGCAAAATCCTCCATATTTTTTAACACACTGATCTTGTGGACATTTAAATATGATAGACTAAAACACTCCCCAGCAAAGCCAAGGTCAGGCCCGGGAAGATGGAAAGAGGAACACTGAGATCCTTGTCTAGATCATGCCTAAGGAAAATAATGCCAACGTGCAGAATGTTTTTTCCCAATGGAGTGACCCACCAAGCAAAGGCTCTTTGTCCTGTAAGACCTTACAAAACTTTCTTTCCCTCAGGAAGTCCATTTCAAGTAAGTAAGGGTCAAAGGAGTATATTCTTGTGTCTAAAATGCAAGAGAGTTAATTTCTCTGTTCTATCAATGTTTCCCAGTTCCTCTTGCCACACAACTAGAATTAGATATAGATGGTGTACTTGTTGTTCTTGATTTCTTAGACCATAAATATATGGCCAAGGTCAAGACTAAATGTGTTTTTTCTATAAATATCTAATTTACTGTGGGTATTCTGTAAAACAGATTTGTAGAGTTCATCAAATTTTTTATACGAATTACTAGGTTACAAAGACAGCATCAATTCACTACAGAATTTGGTTCTCTTTGATCTATCACAAATTTAAAAGTTTTTATAATTAATAGAATATAACATATATATGAAGCCTAAAAACAAACAAGAGAGTCACTAAGGGTGGTATTGAACAGAGACTTGTGTATAACATATTTGTATGAATCAATCTTAGGAATACATCTGAAAATCATATTATTTTTTGAAATAATATGCTACATTTTAGAAGTTTTAGCCTTGAAGTTATTAGTAAAACCTAATACAGGATTAGTAATTCTATAATACAGAAACTATTTTGATTACATATCTAACACCTCTACCTTATTTGAACATAGGAATAAGAATCTACAGTAAAATTGATTTCAAATTAAAAAAAAAATTAACTCCTCTTTCCCAAGCTGAATTAATCTGGAGAAAATAATAATCATGATAAAAATAGTACAGCCTCATGAGATTTAACTGGCTCTGTCTTCATCTGCTTTGTGAGCACTATGGTGCTCTTACTTTCCAAATTTTCCCAAGTGTTTCTAGAAGTCCTGGGGAGTATCTCTGCTATGAGCAATTATCCTGACCACTACTTGGCATTTATTCCTTTTCACTCTCTGGTTGCCATGGTAATTTCTTCTATTGCTCCCAATGTGAAAAGCCACGAAGCCTCTCTTTCGTGGTAACTAGCGCCTGCTCATGTCCCAAAGAAGCTGATGGGATGAGGTGAAGGTGCTGACCTTACGCCAAGGGACTCTCTCCATTGCTGTTCTGTTGCCAGTGGCTCTGCAGAAGACACCTTAGCACTCTTTGAAACCGTGGAGATGTAAGTTTAATGGCTTTGTAAACATTTATCATACATTTACTATTGCCACTTGCTTATGATAGCATCAAGCAGGAGTCTGTGGGGACCAGGCCAGAGGACAATCTGAATAAAAGATACTGGGCTGTTTTTAAAATGAGCCTTCTCTACTAACACTGGCCAGTTACCCCCAAACACCTTTGGTTCCTCGATCCTCGCCTTCCTATCCCACAAAGTGCCTCAGACTTTCCTGCAAATGGACCGTGGTTGACCTGCTCCACCATCCTGCAGGACTGAATCCTGAGAGAAGCATAGCTTACATTCTAGCTAGCAAATTTGTTACATGATTACAGAGATGTTTTAAATAATTCTTTAAAACAATTTTATCTCCATACTTTGACTGAAATTAATTTTATATGAGTTTTGACAATATATACGTTGAAATATACTCAACACTATTTAAATGTAGGTAAATTACCCATCTGCTTGGGTGTCCAATGGGACAGTAAGTGTCTAAGTACTGAGAGTTGGATACCACAGGACTTCAGGTAATAGAAGGATTGAGTATTATAGTCCTGCAGGTTCAGAAATGTAGAAAATGTGTTTCGTAATTACATGATTCTCTGACCATCAGAAAACCTCATACTAGCATCCTTTGGAAAAACTCAAAGGGAATTATTAAAATATGGTGATTATGCTTGTGTACTATACATGAAATATCATGGCATGAAGCAAAATAAATTATGAACTGGGTTTTTCTCCTATAAAAATAGTGACTAAGCTTCATTAGGACCCTTATAACTTGAATAACAGAAAACAGGATAATTGACAATAACCTCACAACATGGTAATAGGGGTTGGGATAATAAAATATAGACAGAGTGGTGTCCTGAACATTAAATTAATGTTTAAATTTGCTGCAAACTCCAAACAATTAACATTAAAAAAGAGAGAGCAAGTTGATTATTACTGTAACAAATTCTTTCTGGTAATAACAAAATTATTCTCGAGGCGAGGGCTTTGCTAATAATTACAGCTTATTAAGAAAATAGTTTGCTTTTATCTTGAACTATCTATTCCTTGGAGTGATGATCCTTTGCATCTCTTACCATTTCTCATGTCACAGTTATCCCCTGGCCTCACTTTCCTATCTTGGAGACATGCAATGCCTTGCACACAATAGATTGACTGAGAATTCAGAAATTGGAAAAGCCCTGAGTTAGGATAACAGAAGCCAGGCAGTACCTGATACGCCTCCTCACAAATTCCCATTAAAATACCAGAAAGACATTAAAAAATGAAGGAAGCTCAAAATCTTTCAGACATAAGAATAATGCCTATTGTTGGGTATTAACTTATTTAAGTTGTGTAAGCCCAAGTTAATCTAATAAAAGGGCAGAAGAAAAGCAAGCAAACAAAGAAAAACACACACACTAAGTTTGGGGTGGGGGCTGGGGGGAAACTGGGTTGGTGATTTCTTTGCAAATCTGAGCTGTACCCAGCTGCTCTCCCTTTTTTCTAATTCTGACATATTCCATAAACCTTAGAACTGTGACACATGGCAGGTCTTGACATTAATATCATATTATTACTAACAAATATTTGGTCACTTCCTTTTACAGGGGAGCCCTATGAATACAGAGACCTTAACTATATAATCCCTTCCTTAAAATAGTTAGACTTTAATGTTACATTCCCATTTAAAGAACATATAGTTTTCCTGTTGTTATGAAATAAACATCCAACTCTTCTCTAGGCTTCCCATGACCTGGCCCTCTTAAATCTCCCTCAATGCTCTACTTCTCAACAAAGATTTCCAGAAAAAAATGTGATATAAAATGTCAGCACCACCCACCTATGAGTATGTTTTATTCATTTAAAGATCCTTTCTTTTGTCTCTTTAACAGTTGACAAATCCTGATTCTAGAGAAAATAGTTTCTTCTCCCTCAGTGCACGAGTGTGTATACACATCAGATGTATGTAAGTCTGAACCCAGATATACTAGCTGGTATGCCGTCTCCACCGGCCCTTACTGTTTAAAGAGCTACCTGTGTGGAGAGAGAGCTGTGAGATGTATAATCAACAGCTTGGTTTCAAGTGCTGTGAACTTGGACAGGTACACAGAATTCTTCCTTTGTTCACAACTGCTTCCCCTTTAATGCCATTTGTCTTTAAATTGAGAATCACCAAAATAGATGCTTTGGTTGTATCCCACACAAATATTGAATGTTATCATCCTTCAAGTAATTAAGATACAAATGAATGAAAAGTGGGAAATTTAACCAACATCTGTGAGAAAATAAAACCTAAAAGGTAAGCGAGAGGGGAAAAAATACCTTCTTAATTGTCTCCAATCAGAAAGCATCGGCTACCCTTTAAACTTAATTATCTTTCCTTCCTTAAAAACACTAAACATTTTATCATTTCTTGTTGGCACTTTCAGTTCTTACTTATCCTACACTTAATTTACCATGCTTGTATTTATGAGGCATATAAAATATAATTTTCATACTTGGATTCCAACCATACTTGTAATTGAACTGTAAAAGCTATTTATCTGCTTTTATATCATCAAATATTTCAAATTTCTATGAAATAGAAGGCCTGTAGTCATGAGTGAACCTTGGGCTTTCCTCTTTTAAAAGAGAAATAAAAAAATTATGTGTCGTTATTTTTTCCCTTCACAAAAAAAAATCCTAGAAAAAGAAACAATGAAAGGCATTCTAAAGACTGAATTAAATATCAGCAATGCACAGCTATGATGTAGCTGTGGGTACACTGTAGGCATAAAGAGAAGCAGGCCTAGCATGCCCAGACATTAACTAAAACTGGGGAAAGCCTAAGGCATGGGGTTTTAAAGAAATGTATACACTCTGTTATTCACTGCTTTTCCTCTTTTGTATGATCTCATGAACATCTGGGTTGATAAAGATGTTCTTTGAGATCAAAGATGATGGTGATGTTATTTACAGGAGCTGAGCAGCTGCTGGTGACATGGTGTTGATGAAATAGTCTTTATGCCAAGGCTCAGCCCTCCCCAGCTTTGAAGACCAGATCCATTCTGAATATTGCATTGGAACATCACTGGCAGGAAGTGATGCAATGGTAGGAAGCCGAGTTATGAAGAGGACGTTGGGCTGTGGACATGGACTCAGAGGCAGGGGAATGAGCTGGACGACTCCACGGCTAGTGCCATCCAGCTCCTCGCCGGAAGCTTCTTCTCCACCACGGCTTCTGGCTGCCGCATGGGATGGGTGGTGATTGGAGAACACAGGGGACACGTCCCCCAGGGAGAGCTGCTTCCTGCTTTTCCTGCTTCTTCCCCGGGAGACTGCTTATTGGCCACCAATGAGTGTTTAGTGGTTTCTCTCTCTGAGTTTGGAGGTGCATACGTAGTAAGTCTATCCATCAAAAATAAAGAAATTTTAGTATTTGCTATAAGAGATATACTGTTTTGTTTTGTTTTTCTCCTCAGGGGAAACCACAGCTCTCTTTCTGTCCAATCTAATTTTTCTGTCTTTGTGCCAGATCTTGTCATATCTGTCTGCTTCAAAACTTTACTGGCATCATTCACTTCTCTTTGGATTACTCTTCATCCGTTCCTTCCTGTCTGGTTATCCCCTTCCATGTGTAAATTAGGTCAGCTCTCTTAAATTTAAAAAATAAAATCTTCCCGGGCCCTTTAAGCCCCTCCCGCTAGAGTCCTCTCAGTGTCAAACCTCATGAAACAGGAGTGTCTGTCTTCACTTAATCACCTCATAAACAGGTTCAATTTTAACTCCACCCCTCGGAAACCATTCTCTCTATGGGCGCTGATACTTTCCTAACTGTAAGATCCAGTGGCGATTTGCTCTTTCTGTGGCTTTGTTCACTGGTGAGCACTCCCTCCACTTCACAGGCTTGGCCCCGATGATCGCTCTCTGAATGTCCTAATTCTCAACTTAATCAGACCATTGCAATGGGCGTCTCCTCCTTGGCTTCATTTGCTCTGCTGCTCTTTAATTGTCTCTATTCCTCCGAGTTTTGTCTTTGTCCTTCTCTCATGCTTCTTATTTTATCAGAGCAATCGGAATTATTGTTATGACTTCAACTACCCGCCTTCCACTCATGACAGCCAAATCGTTATCTCCAGCTCAGTTCCTAAGCTCCAAACCTGTACACTCAGCAGTCTCTGTGACACCCCACCAAGTGGGCAATTTATACCAAACATTACAAAATGTAGTTCATTCTTTTCCTCCAAACTCCCGTCCTGTGATATAAAGACACTGGCATTTATCCAATCATACAAACGAAGAGACTGTAAGTCACCTTTGCAACTTTTTCCTCCTTTGCCTCCAGTAGACAATTAATTACACACAGGTCCTTGATCAAGAGATGAACATGTCTTTCCTCAGTCCCTGCCTCCACTCTCACTGCTGCTTCTTTAATTCAGCCCAACCACTTACAACATCTCAGTGGTTTCTCCTACGTGAGAAAAAAATTCTAAAATATTAAAAGGAAGAAAAAAAAAGCAGTACATTTCAAAGTGCAATTAGAGATGTGAGAAAAAAATTCTACACAATATTAAAAGGAAGAAAAAAAAAAAGCAGTACATTTCAAAGTGCAATTAGAGATCATGAAGAAGTATGCCCTCGACATTTAAAATCCTTATAAGAACTTAGAAATCTAATTTGCTAATTTTGATTGCTGAACCTTTTTCCTGACATCAGAGACGAGACATAAATACTGAATTAAGCCCTCCACTCCTCTTGTATTTAGAGCGACTCCCATTTACCCAGGTGAGTAATAATTGGAAGCTTTTCTACTATGGCTAGCTTTGGGTTAGTGTGAACTATATTAAACAATAGCCTCTAATGCAGTGGTTCTCAACCTTCCTAATGCCGCGACCCTTTAATACAGTTCCTCATGTTGTGGTGACCCCCAATTTCATTGTTACAAATTGAACATAATTAAAGCATAGTGATTAATCACAAAAACAATAAGCAATTATATATGTGTTTTCCCATGGTCTTAGGCGGCCCCTGTGAAAGGGTCGTTCAACCCCCAAAGGGGTCACAACCCACAGGTTGAGAACCGCTGCTCTAATGGCTTTTCTAAGTCATCTTAAGCTGCCATAAACGGTTCAAAGTCTCACTTCTGTCTCTTACATTCATTTATTTGCCTTATGCCTCACTAAAATGTGTGTATCTTTCACTGCATTCTTGCTGTGAATTGCAAGGTCAGGACTTAGTGTTTGCCATCTGAAGTTCTGGAGTCCATTTGTTCATGAGATCCAATTTATTAGGTCATGTGCTCTCCTCCAAATCAGTATTTTATAAAATATGGCATTTTTCACCTGAGAAAATTTATATGATTTGAAAATGCCTGTTAAGCACGATTATGCCATGTTCATATTCCTGAAGTATGCGGGTCACACATGGGTCAGTTCAGGCTGAGTCCAGAAATGGTCGATCAAGAAAGAGGACCCTTCCATGCTCTCTAGCGAGCCCCTCCCATCTTCCCCTCACCTTTTTCTTGTCCTCAACAACAGCTATTACACACATCCAACACTATGCCCTTTCTTCATCTTCTACTTCACAGACAATAGAGGATATTAGACAAAACCCTTTCAACTTCCTTCTAACCCTGCAGCCTTATTCATTTCCTCTTCTTTATAATTTAAAATTTGCCCACCTCGCTTCTTCATCTCTTCTACCAACTCCTCCAGCCTTCTCTGGGACCACCCTCCGGAGTATATTCATTTTCTAATCTAGGTTCTGGGTTGCCTCCCCTACAAATGCATTTAAACATTTGTTTTTCTCATAAGAAAACAAATAACCAGAGCCATGTCCCCCTCTAGCCACTGCCCCACTTTCCTATTTTGTAATCAAATTTCATGGAAGAGTCATCTCTACTCTCTGTTTCTTCCAGTTGAGTCTCCAAACTCTTAAAATCTGATTTCTGGCCACTATGATCCACTGAAAGTGTTCCTGTGAACATCACCGACAAGTTCATTACCGTTAAATTCAAAGTCTCCATCAGTCACTGCTGTCCATGGACGCTGGGCTGGGGCTGGCCCTGCTGGCCTCTCCCTCCTCTGCCCTGCCCCTGCCTTGGCCTCCAGGTCACAGAACACCCTGGGTCACCCTCTCCACTGTCTGGTGGCTCCTTCTCCTTTGCATTTCTATTGTGATCCTCCTCTACCTCCTAACAGCTACGGAGCACAGGGAGAGATGGCCCAGGAAACTGGAAATTTATACAAGCTTATATTCGGCCTTAGATTTAGGAGAATATATATGATATATCGAGAGAGCTATGGGAGGGGCTCTTAATGGCCACACTAGAATTAATAAAATATAGAAAGAAATATATAGAAAGGGACAATAAAGTCATGAAAAGTTAGAGAAAGCTCCTGACATGGCTACTGTCCTGCTACAACATGTATCTCTTTAACACAGGTTAGCTCAAACTGATTGGTAAGTAGAGGTGATGATGACATCAGGCGAACATGATTCTGAGTAGTTTTGTAAATAAATTTCCCTAAGCAAGGGAGGCTGGTATAGAAGGAATATGATTACAACCTTTGCTAGGAAAGCAGAAAGCTCTTAGTGTGGCTACTGCACAGGTAAGAACATTTGAAAACAACCCCCAGCCTGGGGCTCTGATCCTGACTCGGCATGGCTCTCCCTGCAGGCTGCACTTCCTTGGAGAGTACAGACCTCTGCTCGCCTCTGTGCTCCTGCCGTGGCCCCGGGCCCACATTTCCTCTTTGCTGTTGTTGTACCTAGTTGAGATCCCTAAAGCAGCATGGCGGGCTAAGTTATTGCATGAAATACCAATTTTGTAATTATTACTATTACTGCTTTGGTTACAAAGATGCCTGGGTTTGGGGAGTCTTTCTTCCCTGCCATTTTTAGAAAACATGAAGGTTTTCTGAATGCACATATGCTTCCATCCCAAGTATGTCTTCACAAATTTAATGGGGATTAGACATGGAATATCCTCTACTTTATATTAAGCATATGCTTGCATTCTACGAATGTGTGTGTATGTGGTTTTTTTTTAATTAGAAAGCGTCATACTTTGTTTTCTCAATACCAGGTTGCTTCAAACAAGATGAAACTCATATTCTTTATTGCCTGTCTGCCGAGCCTAAAGCATGAACAGAAAGCCATTTTTAGTTATATGAGTTATATGGTGTGAATCTGATAAATCTATCTCTCTAGGTATCAATAGTTGCAAAAAGACATGAGTGGGCTTTAATCAAGAATGCAGAAAGGAATTCATTGTTGGCTGAATTCCAACCCAAAGAAGTTTTACTCTCAATTTTTTTTAAATGATAGAACTAAGGGGAAAAATTAGAGGAGGTTATAATGGAAACATAAATGTAATTTCAGCCCCACTTTTCTAACGCAGTTTCTATGAACACATATCAGCACTCAGGTTTGACCTCTTGGTTACAACCATTAAACTCTGTTGTGACCCTTTCCCTACAGGAGCCCTTCCCATAATCGCCTGTCAGAATCCATATGCACCTCTCCTCCCCAGCTCTCCTTATCTAGCAGCACGTCTCTAGGTTTAGTCTGTCTTGTAAATTCTATTTAGACTCCAGACATTATTAATCCAGAGCAGTCACTGGCTTCCAGAACTCTGTCTTGTAATATGCGGCCAACTGATGAGTTATAGAGATGCACATAATTCCAGCAGAGAAGGAAACCACTCTACTGAGATAATTTTCTCGATGTTTAATGCCTCAGGAGTCATGATCCTGAGGTTTGAGGAAGAGAACACCTTTCCTGTATCACTCCCCTACGCATTACACTAACTTTTCAAAGGAAAAAGCAAATGTGACTTTTATTGTAATGCTAAATATTATATAAAGAACCTATTCACATTATTTTGAGGGAAGAATCTATCCTGCCTGCATGCAAAGATTGCGGCAAAAAAAAGTACTTACAAAGATCAAAACTTAGTAGCAGCTGAAGCAGAAGAAGTGATGCCCAATGGCAAGGAAATAGGAAGTTAACATGGTGTGATCCATATGGTCATGGAGAGATATGGTTAAGTCAAGGTCAAGTGAATTAAATATTTAGACGGTTTGAACTAGGCATGCTTCATTTGAGAACTCAGCTGACTCTTTAAAAAGTATATGTCTATGTTTATATAACCAAGATATTATTTGTAATAGGTTTAAGAAGAGGTAGAATTTGTATATTAGGGTTAGTGTGTTTTTAAACCACTTTTTCTTTTTTTCATAAATAGGTTTAGCAGACTTTTAGGTGTGCCATAATAATAATGCTTGCATTTTGTTAATTAAAGCTTGGAAACTTGTGATGCACTGGAGAGAGAAAGGGAGAGAGAGAGAGAGAGAGAGAGAGAGAGAGAGAGAGAGAAAGAGAGAGAATATATGCTTGAGAAAAAGGCAGAACACTTAAAATAAGTATTGGCCCAGATAGTCCAGCCCATTTCTCACATCACAGAATTCTAACCTGAGCCCAGAGCTTAAGCAACACAGTGCAAACTTGTAAGTAGACAGGACTGAAATGAATTTCATTTTCCACACACTATTGCCACAACCTTTAGTTCCTGTGTGCTTCATTTTATGAGACTGTTTAGTTTTCTGCTCCCCCTCCCCCAGGAGTAATTTCCTAAGTAATTTAAATAATCTCATTGCGTTTTTCACACATATTAGTGCTAAATTAGCATTGAAACCCTGTGTGTGCATTGCAATCTAAATTATTCCGAATTTTGCCACGATGAATCTTCAGCCATGTTACTTTCATTGGGCAGTGACATAGACCTCAGGAAGAAAGAGACTAAGAAATACCAGCCAGCCTTGGTAGCTAAGTTCCAATGAACAAGGGTTTGCTTTGCTGATTTGTTAGCTGCTACCCTGAACTCTGCAAAATGAAAACAAGTTCTGCGGTCACCTGTTCCAAACACGTAGCAGCAGCTCAGCCCATTCCGGCCAGCCTGAGCCCTAGCGGTCAGTCCCAGACACGTGATCAGCCCAAGGGCTGCTACGTGCTTCTGTCTTCTGGCCCAACACAAGGTCCTCAGAGGGCGGAGTCATGCCTCTCAGAGGAGAAAAAACACACAAGTCACCTCCGTGACCCACCACTGAGGGAATTCCACTGTATAACAGTCATTGGCAAGGGAATGGTGCTAGACCCAAATACAGTGGGGCCTTGACTTACGAGTTTAATTCGTTCCGTGACGGAGCTCGTAACACTAATTACTCGTATGTCAAATCAATTTTCACCATTACAATGAATTGAATGCTGGGCTGATGTTGTGGCGTTCACTGTGACGTTCGCTGCGCCAACTAGCGGTGGGGTATCTGAAGCCGGCTCGTCACCCGAATTTTAGCTCGCAACTCAAAGCAAAAAATCGACTGAGAGACGGCTCGTATCTCGAAAAACTCATTAGTCAGGACACTTGTAAGTCAAGGCCCCACTGTAGGTAGCTTTTCCATCAATGAAACTAAAACATATTATATTTTTTAGTGCCAAACTTTCTTACACATATGAATGCTAAAATCCCCCTGTCCATTTTTGGTGGTATGGCTATGGTGATGGAGGAATGTGGGACTGTGTGTGCACAAGATCCATAAAGAACATGAGAAGACACCTTCCATTCTCGGAGCAACCACGCTATGTGGGCTTTTTGAAAACGATTCCTGGTTTTAATATTTTTTACTTGCTTTCATGTAAAATTTAGCTAATGTGACTCCACTATCACCAGCTCCTCACCAGACCTCTAGTTCAGTGGAGATTCCATTTGTCCGACTTCCACTGAGAGCCATTTTCCAAGCAAAGGGAGCCTCCACTGCTTATGTCCACCTACGGCAGTGACGGCAAACCTATGACACGCGTGTCAGAGGTGACACGTGAACTCATTTTTTTGGTTGATTTTTCTTTGTTAAATGGCATTTAAATATATAAAATAAATATCAAAAATATAAATCTTTGTTTTACTATGGTTGCAAATATCAAAAAATTTCTATATGTGACACGGCACCAGAGTTAAGTTAGGGTTTTTCAAAATGCTGACACGCCGAGCTCAAAAGGTTCGCCATCACGGTGCTGTCCTCTCCTCTGTTTTTACTCTTTTTACTTATGCTCTCCCCTCTGTCTGAAGTGCCATGTCCCCTGCATGTCACCAGACTGACTCTTGCTCCTTTAAAAAGACTCAGCTCAGCCCCTACCCTCATTCCATCCCATCCCAGGCTAGGAGACTTCCCTGGAATCCCGAGTCCCTGCCTGAGTCACCGTCCCAGTACTTAACCCTTTGACTGGACTTGGTGATTTCTCCCACTACCAGGGGTGGGCAAACTTTTTGACTCGAGGGCCACAATGGGTTCTTAAACTGGACCAGAGGGCCGGAACAAAAGCATGGATGGAGTGTTTGTGTGAACTAATATAAATTCAAAGTAAACATCATTACATAAAAGGGTATGGTCTTTTTTTTTTAGTTTTATTCATTTCAAACGGGCCGGATCCAGCCCGCGGGCCGTAGTTTGCCCACTCTTTTGTGTCTGAAGAAAAGAAAAGTTGGTTACTTTGCTTAAATATGGCAATTAATATAATGTTTCATTACACTAGATACAATAGTACTTTTAATCACACACACAATGGTAATCACACACACAATGGTAATACATACAATTTTCTGGTTTTTATTAAGAAAGTTGTAGTTTATTCAATGGTAAATGTATTATAATCAGTGGTTTCCTCCCTTGTAGCCCTTAGCAATGTTTTTCTTCAATACTACATGGAATTCTTAGAGTACAGAAACTCTCTTGAACACTTTGAGTCCTTCAGCACTAGGAACTCAAGGGCCTGGCATAGAGTAAGCACTTGCTAATTATTTGTTGAATGAACGAGTGAATGATTAGTTCTGTATCTAAATGTAATTTCCCGATTCTATTACCTGGAGAAGACAAGACTGGAAAATCCCCTAATTCTTCTACATCAAGGAAAGAATAACTGCAGAGTAAAAATTATTATAGCCCTGGGCGGGTAGCTCAGTTGGTTAGAGTGTCGTCTTGACACACCAAGGTTTTGGGTTTAGTTCCCAGTTAGGGCACATACAGAATTAACCAATGAATGCATGAATGGGTGGAGGAGCATGCCTCTCTCTCTCTCTCTCTCATTATTCTCTCTTTTCCCTCCCTCCCCATCCCTACTCCCTTCCATTCTCTCTAAAAATCAATGAAAAAATATCCATTGATAAGAATTAACAAAAAAATAAATAAAATAGGTGAGGATTAAAAAAAATAACAGTACCTAATTCATGGAATGTTATGAGGATTAAAATGGATTAATACATGAAAAGTACTTAGAACATTGCTGGCCACCTGCTAAGAGCTTTACTAGTGTTAGGGATAACAGTGAAGATGATGAATAGATAAGAAAACTGATCCTTATAGAGATATGAGATTGGCCCAGGCCCAAGTCTATAGCTGAGCCATGAGTCAAACCCCCAACTTTCTTATTTTAAGTTCCATTTTCTTTCTATTGTGCCCAACTGAGAATTTTCAAGAGAGGGCAGAATATGATGAGTGAGGAACTATTTGATAAAATGGTCCTATATTCTACATAGCAGCAGAGCAGGTCAGAGGCATTCAGAGAGTAAAGTGAAAGCTTCACTGGACGGTTTGATTATCTGGCCACTGCTAATATGCTCTGCTGTGTGTGAACTTACAGAAGACACAGCGGAGAAGGGCTGCAGTGGGGACTGCTGGAAGCAGACAAGTCAGGTGGGGAATTCCAGATAATAACAAGATAAGAGGTAAAAGAATGGCAAGAAAAAAATTACGCTGTAGAGGCACCTGATATAGGAAGAAATGCATGCATTCCATCTCTGAATAGCCCAGTGGTCTGGGAGGACACTGCTCTCTTTTCTCTCCTGGATGCGTTATTCTATAATTCAATCATGATGACTCAGAGTCATTAGGGAGGAAATAAGGTACATTCAGGATATTCTACATAAGAAGGCAAGGAAGTTGTTATGCTTTCCAGATAATCCTCAGTGCTCATATATTATTTTTTTTATTGGCCCCAAACACACAAACAAAAGGCAGGGAAGTTTATGAGCCCATCTGGTACTTTTGTGTTTTATTTTTGACAATGTCTACATAATTGACTCTACAGATGTCACTGTCACTCGGGATCAACCTCCGTCTATTTTCTGAGTCAATTTATCAAGATAGAGTAAAAATATTAATAACTCAGGTCCCTCCTCACCATCTACCTCATGGGGCTTAAAAGTAATCTCCTTCCACCTTCTTTCACGGGTCAATACACTGTCCCTGTTACACCGTTTTCTCTTCGATACTGAGCAAGACACAGAACACCACTGCCCCGTGGACTCCCCTGGGCCAGGACCACGTTCACTTGGATGGTGCAATATTGTAGCCAGTAGCCACCTGTGGCCATGGAGCACTTAAAATTGGACCAGTGAACCTGCGGAACAGAATTTTTATGGAATTTCATTTGAATTAATTTCATTTTAAATGGCCACATAGAGCTAGCAGCTACTGTATCATGCTGCCCCAGAGATTCCGTGATGCCATGGTCAACTTCCCAAAAATGACTGCCTACATGCCTGACTGCAGCGGCTGTGCATCTCTGGGACACGTGTCACCTGTCCATCAGACACCTCTGAGCCACGGCTGGGTAAGGAGTGGGGTGAAGGATAGAGCAATATCTTTAAACTGGCAATTTTCAAACTTTTTTTTATCATATAGCACACATACACTAATTACTAAAACTCTGCAGCACACCAAAAAATATATTTTTCCCCATCTGACAAAAAATAAATAGGTATAATTTTGATTCATTCACATCAGAAAGCTATTGTTGTGTTGGCTGTTGTCATTTTTTTTCTGGGCCCTGCAGACACAGGCAGGCTGTGGACTCTCCGGCTCACCCCTAGGACTACCTCCACTGGGTCACTTCTTTAGTGTCTTGCCAAGGTTCCTGAAGGCAATGATGTTTGTGACCATTCGCCTAGTTCCTCTTCACATGGCAGAGATGAAAGCTGATCACTTGGGGCACGTATAGATGTGCATGCTGTGCATGCAAGGATGGCCCCGTGAAAGGGAAATCAGGGAAGGGAGTTCACTGCAGCTGTCTGTGGAGCACGGTTAGCAATCCCTTGAAAACCCTGTTTGGGAGAAGGAAATGGCTGGGTAAGGAGTGGGGTGAAGGATAGAGCAATATCTTTAAACTGGCAATTTTCAAACTTTTTTTTATCATATAGCACACATACACTAATTACTAAAACTCTGCAGCACACCAAAAAATATATTTTTCCCCATCTGACAAAAAATAAATAGGTATAATTTTGATTCATTCACATCAGAAAGCTATTGTTGTGTTGGCTGTTGTCATTTTTTTTTATTTGACAATCTAAGGGAAAAGAGGTCAGTGCCCCTGGTTAAATAGTCAGGTATCACATGTTTTAAAAATTCTTGCAGCACACCAACTGAAAACCACTGCTTTAAACCATGTACTTATATGACTTTTATGAGAATAAAGACATAGCATTAAAGTATGAGACCCAGAGTTTATGCATTTACAGTATCATCACTTGAAAAATTTCTTAAATTATTTCTTGGAAATATGTCAAGATCATTCTTAAAGCAACTTTAATTCTACCCAGACAGAGAACATTATGTTTTTATCATAAATGTCTGCTATTGTTCTTTTACATAATTATAGCTTGGGAAAAGGGACACACTTCATACTAGACTACAGAGTCATACAGAACGTCTTGTACTAGGAGCTAATTCCATTATATAGGTATTTATATTGCCTGCATTAAAACCCATTGGGTCTTTAGAGATCAGGCTATGCCTTGCTTTTATAACTGGAAAAAGAAAAATTGGTTTCATTTTTAAGCTCTATTAGTGTGCAGCACCTGTCTCTGGCATTTTTCTTCTTTTAGTTATAACAGTAAATTCTCCTGCCATTCATCTAATTCTCTGTAGGAGATGAGTGCTATATTGATAGTTCTTCACACATTAAAAAAATGGCTCTCTTACAAGCAGGGGATTCTTAGCAAATTAATCTGTTTCATTTCTCTGGAATCAAATCGCTATAGATCTGATGGCATAGTCCATAAAAATGCTGCATTTCCATGCATTATAATCAGCACAGGTGACCTATGTCTACTATGTCATGTGCATATAGCAATATGTACCTACACTTTTAAGCTTAGTTCGCTTTCAAAAAACTGCCCTAGCCCTGACCGGTTTGGCTCAGTGCATAGAGCGTCAGCCTGTGGACTAAAGAATTCCAGGGTTTGATTCTGGCCAAGGGCACATGCCTGGGTTGTGGGCTCGATCCACAGTAAGGGCCATGCAGGAGCAGCCGATCAATGATGTTTCTCTCTTCTCTCTCTCTCTCTCTCTCTCCCCCTTCCTCTCTTAAATCAATATATATATATATATTTAAACTGCCCTAAATTTGTCTATATTTGTCCATTTACTCTAAGTGATGGGTACATGATAATCTCTGTAGCTCATATTTGAAATCACAAAGTCACCCCCATATTCAAAATCCCAGAGAGAATGCTTTCCCAGGATAATCCTGCAGAGTTTCCCATTTATCTCAAATGATTTTCATTTAGGTGGCATCTAAGAAAAGCTATTGGATGAAGCAATTATTTTATACAAACTGATAGATTCAGAGTGGAGGGACATGGGGGCAATATTCAGGGCTGGCTTCAGTCAAAAGGAGGCTGTGGTATTATCTGAATAGTTTGACATAACTGACCAGCACCTATTTTCTTCTCCCATAAAGCTGATGACATCATTAAAATAGGTTAGATTTACAGGACACATTTATTCCACTTTTTTTCTGATATTGCATTGAAATTATATTTTCAAAATTAGGAGAAAGAAGAATGTATATTTGGGATCACAAAGGAATAAACTGGTACAAGTTTATGAGAATCATATATATTAAGCACTTTGGGATAGTATTAGTAAATTTCACACAAAATATTTTTTTTGTTAATTTTCACTAGAGAATTTTTTTTCCATTGATTTTTTTTTAGAGAGAGTGAAAGGGAGGGGGGAGGGAAAAAAGAGAGAAAGAGAGACACATCTCAAATGATTTTAATTTAGGTGGCATCTAAGAAAAGCTATTGGATGAAGCAATTATTTTATACAAACTGATAGATTCAGAGTGGAGGGACATGGGGGCAATATTCAGGGGTGGCTTCAGTCAAAAGGAGGCTGTGGGATTACCTGAATAGTTTGACATAACCGACCAGCACCTATTTTCTTCTCCCGTAAAGCTGATGACATCATTAAAATGGGTTAGATTTACAGGACACATTTATTCCACTTTTTTCTGATATTGCATTGAAATTATATTTTCAAAATTAGGAGAAAGAAGAATGTATATTTGGGATCACAAAGGAATAAACTGGTACAAGTTTATGAGAATCATATATATTAAGCACTTTGGGATAGTATTAGTAAATTTCACACAAAATATTTTTTTTGTTAATAGGGCCATGCAGGAGCAGCCGATCAATGATGTTTCTCTCTTCTCTCTCTCTCTCTCTCTCTCCCCCTTCCTCTCTTAAATCAATATATATATATATATTTAAACTGCCCTAAATTTGTCTATATTTGTCCATTTACTTTAAGTGATGGGTACATGATAATCTCTGTAGCTTATATTTGAAATCACAAAGTCACCCCCATATTCAAAATCCCAGAGAGAATGCTTTCCCAGGATAATCCTGCAGAGTTTCCCATTTATCTCAAATGATTTTAATTTAGGTGGCATCTAAGAAAAGCTATTGGATGAAGCAATTATTTTATACAAACTGATAGATTCAGAGTGGAGGGACATGGGGGCAATATTCAGGGGTGGCTTCAGTCAAAAGGAGGCTGTGGGATTACCTGAATAGTTTGACATAACCGACCAGCACCTATTTTCTTCTCCCGTAAAGCTGATGACATCATTAAAATGGGTTAGATTTACAGGACACATTTATTCCACTTTTTTCTGATATTGCATTGAAATTATATTTTCAAAATTAGGAGAAAGAAGAATGTATATTTGGGATCACAAAGGAATAAACTGGTACAAGTTTATGAGAATCATATATATTAAGCACTTTGGGATAGTATTAGTAAATTTCACACAAAATATTTTTTTTGTTAATTTTCACTAGAGAATATTTTTTCCATTGATTTTTTTTTAGAGAGAGTGAAAGGGAGGGGGGAGGGAAAAAAGAGAGAAAGAGAGACACATCAATTAGTTGCCTTCCACACATGCTCCTACAGGGACCAGGGATCGAACCTGCAATCCAGGTACCTGCCCTTGACTGGGAATTGAACCCACTATAGTTTGGTGCACAGGCCTGTGCTCTAACCCCTGAGCAACAATGGCCAGAGCACAAAAATAGTCTTTGTATTCTATGTTTGGTTTCCTACTCTTTTTTTTTTTAGATTTTTAATTGATTTTGAGAGAGAGAAGAAGAAAGATAAAAACATCAATGTGAGAGCTGGACACAGATCTGCTGCCTCCTGCACCCACCCCCTACTGGGGGTGGAGCCTGCAACAAGGTATGAGCCCTGACTGGGAATCGAACCAGCAACCTTTTAGTGCACAGGACTGGTTTCCTACTTTTGATAGAGCCCAGAGATACAGAAACATTCCTAACTCTATCATAATAAAAATGTAAAAAACATAGAGGGATAAAACAGAAAGTTATATATTTTAATTTATAAAATTTACCAGCAGAAGAGAATGCTCAAATGTAGCAGAGTAAGGCTTCAAAATCCTGAGGAAAAATTACTTTGAACTTCGATTCCCATGCCTCCCTTGCCTCCTATAGTCTATTCTGCCAAAAACAGGAGCTGTGAGTCTGAAAATGCAAGTCACACCAGGTCACTTTCTCTTTAAAATCCTCCAGTAACTTCCAGACTCACAGAGAATAAGCACCAAGCCTCGCCATGGCCCATAAATCCCTGCACAGTGGCCCTTGGTGACTTCTTTACGGGGCTACCAGGCACCCCTCCTCGAGCCACACTGATGTGCTCGCTGGTCCTTATTCACGCCAGGCAGGCTTCTGTTTCAGGTCATTGCACAGTTTCCTCAGCCCTAAAGTCCTAAAATTCTTCTTCCAATTATCCAAATGAGCCTCTCTCTCATGTCCTTCCTATCTCTGTCCAAATGTTTCCGTCTTCGAATGCCTTCCCTAACTACACTCAGAAAGACGTGGCCTCCGTCTCATCCTGTTCCACTTGACCCTACACTTCCCTACCTGCTGTATTGCATATTTGTTGACTCTCTCTTGCCACTAGAATCTAAAATCACGTCAGCAAGAGATTTCCCATTTTGATCACTGCTGTATCCCCAGCATTTGAATATGATCTGACAATGAATATCTGTTGAGGGAATGAACGATTGAGTAGATCTAGGGAAGGCTGGACAATGGCTCTGCTTTCGAACACTCCAGGCTGAGGAGATGTGATTCTCCCCTTCCCACTCCCAGCTTCTCCGATGCTCACCTGATCCATGTTGGGTTCCTTTAATAGCCATAGCTTTTATTTTGGATATTAAAGGAACGAAGCAGGTATAACCTTCAACCTACTACTCTTTTAGGGTGTAGGCAAGGAAGAGCTCGCTGTAGCCCTGTGCAAGCACCAATCTGCCTAGGAGTCCAATAATGGGACTGTAATGCAGCTAGCTGGTCCCCTGACTTTTTCTATCTTTGGCAAGCCCATCTTTTCTGACACGGTCTTCTGCTCAGTTTGAGAATCACTGTCAGGCTCTGCAACTCTGCTCTGCCCAGGGTCTCAGGTGCCTAAATATGCAATTCATAGCCTCAAAAACCTAACAAACTCTCTAGGCTTCTCTGAACACCTCAGTCCATTTTTTTAAAACTGACACACAGTGGGTATTCAGTAAATAAATAGCTGATGACTAACGCATAGGGCTCTAGGTGATGTCTCCTCACTCTGGGGTCTAGTCATACCTCAATCCATTTTTTTTAAAAAACTGACACACAGTGGGTACTCAGTAAATAAATAGCTGATGACTAACGCATGAGGGCTCTAGGTGATGTCTCCTCACTCTGGGGTCTAGTATTTAAAGTCTCAGTGTAGCAGGGGGAGAGTCATAGCATATCGCCCACTGGCTTTTAGGATCTTCTACTCATCAAGTATTGCTCAAAGCAAGTCATGTTGCCTGGAATGGACACCTAAGTACATCGAGGAAAAAGGGGATTACTAAATCCAACCTGTAATTCTGTGTTGAGAAATGTTTGGTGAGATCACCCAGGTGTTTAAACAGCCTACGTGGGGAATATCAATGGATCACTTCAATTATGTCAAGGAATCAGTTAACCCATTTAGATGAATAAATGAAAAAGCTGACTAACTGGTTTTCTCCAGGGAGTGATCTATTTTATCGTTTTACAAATCTCTGAGAATGGGTTAATCCCATGAGTTAGGGATGCAGATAACAGATGAAGGTGAGCTTTTAAAGGTACAATCCTAGAAATATACAAAAGAAGAAGAAAATTGTAAACTACAACTCTCTGACTCTCTCTGTTATTTTCAGAGCGCTTTAGTAGCAATGCAATTCTTTCATCCTTACCAATGTCCTTAAATTGGGTCTAAGACCTTGTAAAAAAAAACCCAACCTTTTCTTAAATGAAATAGCACAATTGTTAAATGCAAAATATGGCATTACACAATGCAATAATTAATTTTGTCCTTAGAAGCAACTACTTATCAAAAATGAAAAATAATAATGAAAAACATTGCTTAGCTTAACACTGCCATTTTAATAGAAACATTATTCCAAGACCTTGAAAAGTTTTATTTCTCAAATAAAAAATTAAATGAAATTATTTTATTTTAGTAATTATCATGTATTCTCAAAATTATTGCCTCAATTAGTTATTGTTGTACATATGCAATTCATCAGAACTGAGTTCTTTTTAAATTGTCTGCTTTTTAAATAATACCAATTGCACATTGGCGCTTGGAAGTGGTATTTGTGTGAGTTTGAGAATTCTTCTCTGGAGGTCTTTCAAATGAGGGCACTGTTGGCCACTGAACAACGTGGTAGGGGGAAGTTAGGGGTGCCCACCCCTGTGCAGTCAAATATCCACATATAATTTTGACTCCCAACTAACTTAAATCCTTTCGCAGGATCCACGAGGGAATGATTCCAGAAACTCCGCAGCACAGATAGCAAAACCCACGGTGTAGATCAATGCACAAAGTCAGCCCTCCACATCTGCAGATTCTCAACAGCAGATGGAAAATGAGGCAGGTATTTATTTTTTAAAAATCCGCATATAGGTGGACCCATGCAGTTCAAACCTATACTGTTCAAGAGTCAATAATTCCTCTTAAAATGAGTTTTTTTCCGGAAGACAAGGCAATGGATAATCCCTTGGCATTCTTATAATTCTGTGTCCTACTTCTGAGATGGCTGAGTGCCATAGGGCAGAGAGCCCTGACAATTTCCCCTCGGTAAGGACTTCTCGGAGAGCAACCGTTTCCACCAGCAGTAGGTTGCTCAAGCCTCTGGTGTGTGATTGCTTTGTACCACCTCTTTTTAATGCTCTATTCATTTTTTCAGCCACCTGTGCCCTTGGGAATGCCATTTTATTCAGCAGAGTTAATTGAATCCCTCATTTCAGTGCAAAGCAATAACCATGTGGCAGAGAGCAATAAAGAAAATTGTGTCCTCATTATTCGGGAGATTCTAAGAGGAACTCATACAGGACACAGACCCCAGGATTGAGCGCAATGTTTTAAGGGGATGCCGTAGAACTTCGCGTGGGAAGGTAAGTTCCCACTTGAACTGGGATGCATATAGCAATGTCCAATTAGTGCTTGTCCCCTTTGGGATGATTCCCTCCAGACAAATGCTTCCCAGTGTGAACTGTTCATTAAAGTCACCTGTGGAGAATTTTAAGTTTCGGGATGAGCAGGTCTCACCTCCAAAGATTTGGTAGCTCCCAGGTGATTCTGATAATTAGCTAGTCTGGGAACAACTGCTGGAGATAATCTGAACATTAATAGAAAAACTTGTTTGGCCAGAAATAAAATGTCACTCTGAAAGGTTCAACATACTCAATGAAGAGCCAAGTCCTCATACTTAAAAACCCATTCCTGTCAAAATAAAGTTTCTGGATCCTCTCTCATTTATTAATTTGCAAGTAAATAGCTCTTATTTTAAAA
Source organism: Myotis brandtii (assembly GCF_000412655.1). Classification (NCBI taxonomy): domain Eukaryota; kingdom Metazoa; phylum Chordata; class Mammalia; order Chiroptera; family Vespertilionidae; genus Myotis; species Myotis brandtii. The sequence continues at coordinate 9,302,929 of NW_005369942.1, forward strand.
ACTGATCTTCCCACTTTGATTATCTTGTTACTTTCTATTGTTTCTTTTTTATCATGTTATTGCAGATTTATACAAACACACCTTCCCAATGATTTCCAAGGACTAACACTGGAAAATATTAAACCATATGTTTATCTCCATTTATAGCTATACAAATGTGAACTTATATATACTATCTATGACATAGTTAGCAAGAGACATTCTATTCCAAATCCACTTCCAGCTAATAATAAAACTTTAAGCCCATCATTACCTAACTCCCAACAACCTAGCACAGACACAGAGAAGGAAGAAAGGGACAGGGGACAAGAAAAGCGTAGAAAAGGAGAAGGAAAAAAGTGCTACTGCTAAAAGATTATTATGGGTTGCTAAAAAAAGTAGTAAGGTGACTTTTTACCCAGAAAAATAGAGTGTTTATTATACACTAAGTATTAGTATCTCCAGTTTTCAATGCTATAAAATTTTCTCCCAATCACATGTTCTTCTATGGTTTCTAGGGGTGCTGAAATGGGGAGTTTCCACAAAGGTAGTTGTTTGTATTATTAAAAACTCACCACTTTCTCAGATCCTCTGGTTTAATATTGTGGTTGGTTTTTTTTCCCAACACTGTTGGGCTTGCTCAGCAGAAGGCTTTAGAAAGCAGATACCGTACTCTTTAAAACCTCTTTTACAGGATCCTGACATAAATTTCATCTTGCTTTCCTCTTTCAACACAGGCTTTTGAAGTAAGCATGCATGTGCACAGAAGACTGTGGAACACACAGTCAAATAAAGCCACTTAAGTCATCAGTATGCAAGGAACCAGGGTAGAAGACTTTCCCCTCTCCTTCATGGATTGATAACTTTGTAAAATATCATAGTATAAATATCTATAAAAGCAAATAGCATTAGGCACATGGAACACAAGCCCAAATTGTTTACCATTTGATTTAGTAACATAAAAATGTACTCAGTGAAATTGCTATAAAAATCTCTAACCACTTACTTTCATTGATTGTACTTGTCCTCGATGGACCAGCTAGTCTGCAGACTACACTTTGAGAAGCATAAATGTAGCCCCACTGTGCTTATCAGAATACTTACCAGGACCATCAGTGAAGGCTTACAAATCAAAGTCTCACATAAAGCAATAATAGAAATAACTATTCAACTTGAAATTTTATTAAGTCTCATATAAACATCATGAATATTTTACCTCCCAATGAACATTCATGTTTCTATATATTTACGCACACACAATTCTATACTCTCTGTGTCTGTTTGGGTCCCTTCCCCTTCAGATTCCTCTGCTTCTCTTTTGTCTCCCACACTATCCATTTCCCATATTCCCTGTCAGCATATTTGCCTTCTTTTTTACTGCCCTTTATTGTTATAAATTATTTTCTATCATTAATAGTAAAACAGTTAAGATGAGCTTCAATTAATTAAATATGCATCTATTGACTTCTGTGGACCTTTCTGCCTAGCAAAATGCTGGTTGCCTGATACACTGGCCAATCAAAGCTCAGCAGCTTCTGTATTCTAGGATTCTACATCTTTCCTTTTTATGCTCCCATTTCCTAACAAAATCAACTTTCCTGTTGGAAGCAAGGGTAAATTCATGATTGAGGTTGAAGCTCAACAAGGCCTTCCCACCCCAGTGGAATTTAAAGATACAGTGCTAGTCCTTGGCCAACACTGCTAGGCTCCCTGTGGTGCATACCCTGGCCAGCTCAGGGAGTGTCTGGTTTAATGACACAGGCCTGTAGCAGAAAGTTTTGAGTAAATACAGTGGAAGGAGGGGATTAGAAAGAAAGAATAATCTCTAAATGGGAGCATGTGTACTAAAAACATTTGAAATATGATTGCATGAAAATATTCTGAACTTGAGACCTTTTATTTATTTATTGAAGTTTGGGGGGAAAAAGCCAAGTCATTCTCTCCCTGTATTATGTATTGATGCGTGCTCTGCCTAGTGATATTTTTCAAAGTCTTTATTATTTAAGAAAAAGCCAAGTCATTCTCTCTCTCTGTATTATGTATTGAGGCGTGTTCTGCCTAGTGATATTTTTCAAAGTCTTTATTATTTAAAGCACTTTACTCCTGCCATACCTCATTAGAATCTAATCATTACTAAGTATAAAGACTATTTCTTGAAAAGCATTTGTCTTCCTTCCATCTGTAAGCTTATCCTCTTAGGCGAGCCCCACTTGGAGCACCCACCGGTCTGAGCTCTCAGAACTGCTGAGCACAGCTCTGCACTAAACCCGCCTCTCACCTGACATCAACTCACAGTAGTTGCTTTTCTAGTCCCTGCCTTGGCCTCTGCACAGGAGGGTGTGATTACAGTAGGAAGTGTCACAGGGGCGTAATTTGAGCAGAATTTGGCATGTCCCCATCTCCTGCTGGCAATCAGTCCATGGCCTGTCTGTGAGCCTTCTGGATCCCTAACCCCACTCGGGCCAGGAGTGTTTATAGCCACTCTTGAGGTGGACCTGGCAGCCACAGCATCAATCACCAAGCTGTGAAATGTGTGGGCCAGCGCTAACTGTGCCCGTCTGGCGTGGAGAGCAGACATTTCCCCTAAGGTTTTTCCCTTGCTCTGTAAGTGCTTTCATTTTATTGTCTTGGTGAGAAAGAAGAAGACAGAATAGAGAGCAGGGGACAAGGAAGGAGCTCCATCCACCACACCCTTGAACTCAGAGACAGGTAGCATCATATGGAAATGTATTACTTTCTCCATTAACTATGTTGGCTCATATCATGCTTTCAATAAATCATTACATTCCCTTACATTCACTATCCTGACCTCTCTTTGGTCTTTCCCTGCTATGTTTCTTGGTTATATGGATTGTTTATAGTTGCTTATTTTGCCCTTAGTAAGTTTGGCAAATTTTACACACATATTCACCCTATTGCTTCTAGATTTCAACACATATGGAAAAAGTCATGCTAGTGTTTAAAGACATGTCTACTGCTTATCCAAGTAACATGGTTGAATCATGGCTTATGCATATGATTCACTAGTATTTGCATGTGTCTCCCTCTAAGAAACAGGAGACCAGGAAGTAAACAGAAAGCCCCACCTCTTCTATCCTACCTCCCCCACCCACTCATCAGTGTGCACTTCCGACTCTAGTCCCCCAAGTCTCCACACTATTTTCTGCCATGCTCATTTTTGCTTCCAAATTGTTGCTAACGTATTCTAACTTTGACTTCCCTAACACAAATCAACTTTCAAAGTATAAAAAGCCAAGTCATTTCTATTACCTTTACCATGTCTATCCATAATAGCCTATTCATGTTCAATGGACCCTTCCCTGAATACTCTTCATCATATAATACTAATCATTCTTAAGTGTTAGATTATTGGCTCATCAGCTAATATCAAAGGTGTTTTTAATTTTAATTTTTACTTGAGGCAGGATTTATAATGGGAGGAATTAGGCTCTGCACTTAGTGGTTCTACCGCTAACTAATAACAGAGATCCTCACATAAATATCTCATCTGCTCTCAAATTCCTTTTGCTAAGCTGTAAAAGATAGCTGCTCTTTCTTAGAATATTGAATCCAACAAGAGGTTGTAGGTAGAGATTGTACCAAGGACCATGCAGAATTTATTGTTCACAGTCTTAGCCTATCGTGTAGGTTTTATTCCTTGGGAGGCTGTCCATAGACCCCCCTAATATTGAGTTACATGATTCTTGAACTTGCATTCATGCCTGCACTGTTGTGCGCTTGTTTATCCTTTGTCATGGTACTCCTTGTGCTGTGGCGATGTCTGGTTTTGCTTTTCCCTTTCTTCCCACCAAGGTCCTGCCCTATTCATAGAAGAGAAGCTAAAAGAAGCCCAATTATAGTGAGGGAAGCATCCTGCTGTGTGAGCATAAATTAGGACCTCTTCAACAGACATGCAATGCCAAAATGATAATACGCTTCACAGAGAGATAGCCTCCTTAAAGCAATTTAGCTTGTATGGCAAAGCAGTCCTGATTAAAATAGGCCCAATAAATCAAGCTTGACAGCACCTTTAGATTTGGCCTTTTGAAATAAAGCATTTGCATGCTGTACAGAAAAGTGACACTTTATGCTATGAGAGAAAACACAGCATTCCTCTCTTATTCAGCACAAAAAGATAGACATTTATTATGTCTAGGGTATAATACAGCCATTCTGGAAAAATTATCTCAACATGAAAGTCTGAATGCTTGTATTTATATATATAATTTTTATGATCTGCATACTAAATAAATAATAAAGTTCTTTGAAGAAAGTTTAGCATCATAATGAATATCTATTAAGAATTTCTTAGGTGTTGAGCCCCAAATCCTTTGCATGCATTAAATGATCATTATTCCCATTTGAGAGCAATGAGATGCAGAAAAGTTAATGTACCCAAATGACACATTAATAAACAAGAGACCTTGATTTTTAATCCAACGGTTTAGCTCCAGCATTCATGCTGCTCTCAACGGGGTGTTTGTGTGAAATCCCAAAGATTTTTTTTTATTGATTGATTTTAGAGAAGAAGGGAGAGAGAGAGAGAAAAAAAACACTGATTTGTTATTCTACTTACTAATGTATTCATTGGTTGCTTCTTGTATGTGTCCTGACCAGAGATCAAACCCACAACCTCAGCATATGGGGATGACACTCAAACTAGCTGAGCTACCCAGCCAGGGCTGAAATTCTAAAGATTTAAGCTGAAATCCTTATTTTGAAACTTATAAATTTTACCTCCTTAAATAAGCTACTTAAACTCTGGGTGCTCCAGTTTCTTCATCTCTAAAAGTGGATGATAACAATGATAGATAGTGGCTACCTCAAGAGTTTGCTTTGTGAATTCAATGAGAAAATGAATGAAAAGCTTCCTAAACTCTACCTGCCATTTAGATGAGCTTAATAAGTGATAATACTTTGCCAATTCTTATATCACAAAATCTGGGACAAGAAGAAATGAACCTACAAGAAACAGAAATGGAGTCCTAAAATTACTCCTCCCAAATCTCCCTAATTTCCAAAAGCTTGCTCCAAAACTGACCATAAATACATAGACTGCAGTAGGCAGACTCTCCCAGAATCATGCTTCTCTGAGTACTATCTCCTCTAAGCCCCACCCTCTGGATGAAACTCTCTGCCTTAAGGAAAATTATCTGTAGAGATTGCCCTCCTGGTGATTCTGATTCCTTCACCAACATGTTTCTGATTTCACATTGTCAAAAGAGAAAAAAAGAAAAGAAAAAGACATTCATTAGAGAGAAGTGAAGTTACCGGGAAAAGAAAAAATTCTTTGACTTAGTTTAATGACAGCATATTCACCAAATAGTGCTTCTTCGTATTATTATATTTTTTAAATGAAATCACTTTTGCTAGCAACTGCCGGAAGAGGTAATGATGATGTCACTGACCTTAACATTTTGACAGGCCAAACCTATTCAAATGGAGTTTGCAGTCAAGAAATCAAGAGAAGGCTGAGACTTGGAAAGGCAGAAATGGAAGAATTAGGAGAGATCATCAGCAACAAAGAACTGTCATTAGAAACCAAGGCTAAAATCACTCATGCCCTCATAATCCCAATGTACAGATGGGAAAATTGGACAGTGAAGACTGATAAGAAATTGACTTACTTGAAATATGGTGTTGGAGAAGAGCTCTATGGATACCCTGGGCTGTAAGAAAGATAGACAAGTGGATCTTAAAGCAAATTAAGCCTGAAACATTGCTGGAGGCAACAATGAAGCTGTCCTACTTTGGGCATCTCATGAGAAGGCAGGGTTCTTTGGAAAAGACATTAATGCTGTGAAAAACAGAAGGCAGCAGAAAGAGAGGAATATGAGATAAACTGACTCCATAAATATGAGATAAACTGACTCCATAAAAGAAGCCATGGACATGAGTCTCCAGGAGCTGGTCAGGGATGTTGAGGACAGGACATTGTAGACACCACTCATTCATAGGGTCGCCTAGAGTCAGAGCCAACTCAACCTCACATAACTCACACAATCTATTCTTTGTTGAGTAAGGGCATCTTTTAAATCAAAAACAAGTTAAATAGGCTTGTCTGTTTCTATACAATATCTCATCATATATCATCTCCTTATACTTTCCTCATAAAGCAAAAAAAAATTCATTCTTGCAAATGAACAAACACTGTACAATAGAATTATTTCTTCAAAAATAACTTTGCCTCTTAGCAAAATGTAGAACTATAATTCATATCCATAAGCCCCACTCTATAAAAATAGATAGGAATGAGTAGACAGTTTCTAAACCAAATTTTTAATAAAATAAAGAAAGTTTGGGATATCTATAGTGATCCACACAAATAATAAATAACCAGATTGTATAGAAATGTATGTTGTGAGAATTATACAAATGTAGTATGCAAAAGGATTAAACTATTAATTTATATGTGTGTCTATCAAGAGGTTGTTGTGTAGCAGGAATCAGAAACCAATGACAGTAAGACAGTGGACGATGACTTCTGTGTGGAAGGATGACATTTGCCTTGACAGCATAATCAGTGAGAAGTACAATCAAAAGTGACTGAGATTTAAAGGCCATGGGTAGTGGCTTACAGGTGTTTAGATAGATCCATAACCATAAAGCAGCTGGAGCGTAAGATCACTGGTGATGGCGTGGCTTACACTACTTCCAGCCTCTGCTGGAGTACTGTCCAACGCTCACGGACTGCATTCCTTTTCCTTGATTAGCTGTTGGCCTTTGTTAACAAGGGCCTTATCATTGAAAGGAGCTAAATATCTTCCCCTCCCCCCCCCAAAATTTGCAAGAAACACATGTTCCTTTCCGCTGTCTATGAAAATAAAAACACTATACAATACAGATTGTAGGTAGGGCTGTATTTGTCGCTAAATATCTTCCCCTCCCCCCCCCCAAAATTTGCAAGAAACACATGTTCCTTTCCGCTGTCTATGAAAATAAAAACACTATACAATACAGATTGTAGGTAGGGCTGTATTTGTCAAAAGTGTCTACATGACTTGTGATGTTGATGTTCTACTTGTTCATGAAGTCTCATGGGTTACAAAAAATCTAACTAGAGCTCCTAAAATTGAACAATGTGCTCTGTAAACTTTTCCACATATATGTCATTCAAGAGGAAAGTACTCTTTGTAAATATGGGGCATATGTCATAAGTTATCAGCTGATAAATGTATTTAAAACTTATTGTTAAAATTTTCAACTAAAAAATTAAACAATGAACTGTACATGGCTGTACAGGATAAAAAAAAATGAGTAGAAAAGAAAGTACTAATGCCGATATATCAAGGTTGGAAGGCTATTTCTTATCTCACTAGGATTTCATTTTCTTTTCTGGCCCTGTTAGAACTTGTCTTTAATCCCCTGGCAATCAGAAACAGTCCTTATAGATATAAGCATTTTTCTCTCTCTGGTTGCAGAATGACCCAGAACTACTGGAAGAAATATATATACACATATGTTCTCAACAATCCTCATATAGATTTTCCTAAATACTTTTCCTAAATCTTTTCTACTGATTCCTAAAATAACACAGGCCCTAAAATAACGATGTCTAAACATATGTAGAGGCATAAAGAATGTCAAAGCTCCTCATATTATATTTTATCTAAGAATTTAAAATATAAAAACAGTTTTTAAAAAAACAATGGACAATGAATCCTTAGAATAAGAAAGCTAAAAAATTATTTTAGGCCAAAAATGCCACTAAAGATGATTTGAAGAAAAACAAAGTAGATATTTTCAATTCTTGTCTCTTAGCCATCTAACACATACTTTCCTTGAAAATCAGCTGTAGATGTTATTTTTCTAACACATTTTGGAAACATTTTTATTATCAAATACTCATTTTCCCCCATTTGGGAGGATAATTCTCCTATGTTGTAAGAGAAGCATATACATAGGGGCCTATGTGTGTCCTGGTGAGGTAAAAGAGTGAGAAAACTAAATGCTAGATCAACCAGTGCCCCAGGCAACACCTGGAGGACCATCCAGTTAGTTATTATTTGAGGGGTGGTTACTTTCCCTGGTGCCACGTAGTCAAAACTTGCTACTCTTAGGACTGCCTTGAACTACAAAATACATGAAATATCTTTAGAATGTGTAAGAGGATTAAAAATAGTTTTCTGTTATAATAATTATCTGTTGTTTCACAGAAATCATGCCACAGCTTCAAATAATAGACTCAAGGCACGCCTATATTTTAGGTAACGCTGATGATATATTAAATGTCAGAAAGAACATTTTTAAAAACCTGCAAAAGGCACTTTTAAGTGACTAATTAAGAGGAGCAATTTACTCTGTAGGAAAAGTCCTGGGTTTCACACATAGCACTGTTTTTATGAGGATCCAAGGAGGACCAGACTTTTAATTCATTAGGCAGCACCTAGGATTAGATATGGTGTTCCAAGTGAAATCCAAACCCTTCACAAAACATTCTTGGTTTCAGATATCACTAGAAACTACCACATTGTAGGTAGGGTCACTCAGAGGTTTCCTGAGGTTCACAGACCTTTAAGCAAACCCAAGATGCTTTTTTCCCCCAAGGCTAAATGCCAAGTTTTTAGCTAGCCCTAGTTAAGTTTCATGGGAACTTTACTGGCATGCCAAACCTGGACCAATTAATAATCTAAGGAAATACTGGGCAAAGCTTAGAGGTTTCACCTGGAGTCCTGCTGCTCTTCAGGTCTCCAGTTGTAAATATCACACAAATGGCACAAACTTTGTCATAGTAACCGGAAAGCTGCAATACAGTTTGCTTTGCTTTTCTCATTTGATGTATAATTGATGACACCTTGGTCAACATTTTTAAAAGATCACTAAACATTATTTTCTCCAAACTGTGTATTGATATATAAGCCAATTAAATATACTATATTCTCATTTACTGCTTCACAATGTTTCTCTCCCTTGTGCAATAGCTACAGAGCTTCTAGGCCGAAGGGAAGGAGGACTCCTCAATCCAGCTGGCTTCAGGCAGCCTCCACAAATCCAGACACATTTTTATGGTTCAGTTCCCCAGGCAGGCAGCAGGTTGGGGTCATGTGAGTCCACCTGCATGCCCTTTACCCTGTAAATGGTGGGGGTCTCCATCAGGCACCAGCCACTGGTTTTTATAAGTCTTCTGAAATACTTGGTAAGGACAATTAATACTGATGCCACTGCATTAAAGGATACAACTAGATTTCTTTTTTTTTTTTTCAGTAACAGTAAAGAATGACCTTCCAAACTAAATGGTTTTCCCAATACTATTTAACCAATAACAAATATTTTTAAGTAAAATGTGGTATTTAACACTTTCCAAGTACTCTTATTTTTTGTCTTTTTCATTAGGAATAAAATTAATATAGTACAATAATAAGAATATTAAGATGAAAAATTGATCTTTCAGAAGCCCACCACCACCACTCAATCACTTGGTGGCCTTCTACATACTTTCTCTCTCCGTTAAACATTATATATTTATCATGTATTTTTGTAGGTGCAATCATAAAGTCCTTATAATTTTGCATGAGTGCAGGTTATGTTTTCAGAAGACATTTTCTTCTATTTTAAATATTATTTTTTAGTTCCTAAATATTATTCCAAAGCTAATAAAAGTATGCTTTTCATTCACCGCAAGTGTAATCATTATTTAGAACTGTTTAAGTTGGTTTCACTTTTATTTAGAAATAGAGTCATACAGATGTCAGATTATGATGTATTATAGTATATCAGAGTCCAGGGCCTTTAAAATCAGAGGTCTATTTTCAACACTTTTAGAGATGGGAACAGAGAAGATTCTCTGTGCCTACTTAAACTGAGGCCTCTCCACTCAATACAAAAATTTCCACCATACCATGTCAACTATATTCCTTATCAGTAGGAAAATGCAGAGGGCAGGGATGACATCATTCACGTGGCTTTGTGGCTAACTTTTATTATGAATGCTCTTGTAATACTAGTATACATACATATATTCTTACGGATTTAATATACTAGAGGCCCAGTGCATGGATTCGTGCACCAGTGGGGTCCCTTGGCCTGGCCTGCGAGGATCGGGCCAAAACCAGCTCTCCGACATCCCCCGAGGGGTCCCAGATTGCGAGAGGGCTGTTCTTGGGTGACGCACCCCGGAATCGGGTTCCCTCCTCTCTGGTTCCGGGTGCGTCACCCAAGAACCGCAGCTGCCAAGTCACCCCAGCTCGACAGCTCCTGCATTAAGCATCTGTCCCCTGGTGGTCAGTGTGCATCATAGCAACTAGTCAAAGTGTCTGCCCCCTCGTGGTCATTGTGTGTCATAGCTACTGGTCAGATGGTCGGGCGGTCGGACAGTCGCTTAGGCTTTGATATATATAGATATGCTCATCTATCAAATAAATTATAAATTTTATATGTATGTCTATATTTTCACTTTTCCATTTCTACAAAAGATAAAAATGTCTGTCCTCTAAAAAATAAAACAAAAATTATATTCTAAAGTTAGATCCATGGTCTAATGAGCAACCCTTATACTTTATTTTAATTTTAGACTCAAGTTTCCATAAGTGGTGCAAATAGTGGAGACCAAACCAAATCTTGTCTTACTCTAAATGTTCTATTCTGTTCAAGAGATGACATAATATCACTTAATAATACCATACCTTGTCTGACCAAGTAGCTACTAGCTTAAATAATAGTTGGCACTATGTTTGCAGCAAAACAATTGCAGAAAAGCACAATAAGCATTTCTATACTTCTGTGAGGTTCCGCTAATGGTTCAGCTTTGTTCTAAGACATTGATACTGATTTTCTGAGTGCCCTGACAAAGGTCAAGTTTCAGGGGAAAGGTGTTATCAGCAGGAATGTGTCTGAAAATGATATAGAAATATCCAGCCCCTACATCCTCCTGCCCTAGTGAGAATGCCTTCATTGAACAGAGTTTATTTAGAAAAATGCTTTACACAAAGGCAAACTCTCTTTAGTTTATTTAAATGTTTTGTTGCTGCAAAGGCTTTTAAAAAAATTGATTTGTTTACGCTATTGAGTACTATTTTTGCTCACCTGTCTTTTATCAAGTAGATATTGGCTAGAACATATAAGTTTTTTCTCATAATTTTCTTTTTTTGCTCACCTGTCTTTTATCAAGTAAATACTGGCTAGAACATATAAGTTTTTTCTCATAATTTTCTTGTATAAAATAATCAATTTGGGGTTATCAACAAGGAATTAAGCCCTTTTATAGGACATTTCTTGGCATGACTTTTGCTTTCTCCAAAAGGAGACAAGTGAGTGTAAGATGGGGGGCTGAAATTAGTACTGGCAGGAGAAAGAACTAGCTATGGTTGAATGACAGAAAATAAATTAGCATCTGTGCCCTTTGTCCCTATTCTTAGGACAGTAAGTATAACAAACCTTCCGTGGCCATCTAGTTACCTGTGTGGCCCAGGGAAGCACATGTTTCCATTGACCAGTGCAGAGACCATGAAAGGCCCTTTGCCCTCCTGCCTAGCCCACTGATCTCAAGGCTGCATGAAGTCCTAGCTTTATAGCTTAGTTCTTCATTAATTGGTCTAATCCTTTATTGCTTATTAAAATGTAAATTACTTTAGAAGGGGAAAAACATTAAGTCTTATCAGTGGTTTCAAGGTTAAGTTAGATTGGGTTGGAGGAAAAACATTAAGCCTTATCAGTGGTTTCAAGGTTAAGCCTTATCAGTGGTTTCAAGGTTAAGTTAGATTGGGTTGGCATGACCCCGTTAAGCTCTCCCAAGAGCCAGTGAAGCTCAGTTCTGCTTGCCGATCAGAAATAGCTCCTCCCATCCTTGTTAGGGGGACATAAAACAGACCCCACCAGTGATCATTGGATTCAGCCTAGGTTTTAGCACCGTGACCAGAAAGTTGGTAGTATCCACCTACCTTTAGGTTTATCCCTAGGAAAAGTCCTGGTTATGATCCTTGTATTGGAGCTTCTTAATAACCACCCTCCAAGATGGATTTCATTGAGCATGTCACACTGTGGGGAAATTAAAGATTTATTAAGCAGATAAATGTAAACACAGTCTAACAAATGTGAGCTAACTTTAGAATAATATTTCCACAATAGGGACTTTACAATAATATCCTAAGAAAGATAAAGTGCAAAAAAAAAAAAAAAAAAAGACGGAAATATAACATCCCTTCCCAAGGGGCAGGTAACATTTTTGTTTGTTGGTTTGTTTGTTTTTAAATAAATTTCCCATTGGTGTCACTTCCCAGTCTCTGAGAAGGAGTATAATTTGTAAGATTTTTAAATACATATTAGCTGAATCCTGGTTTTTCATTAGTGTTTATTCTTCAAATAAAAACCTTTTTTTATATCATTCCTACTTTCTCATTGGTTCCGTAATAAATTCTTTCATACTCTCAAACTCCACAGACTCTTCTCTATGGCTTTGGTAGATAAGAAGCCTATCTTGAAAGCATTTAATAGCCAATGCATATAGTCCTTTTTGATAAGTGAATGTTGCTCATTTTAATGCCTCTTATCACTACTTATCCTTAATCCTTCTGATAAAAACCTGACTACCTGTAATTCCCATCCTCTTTTACCTCCAAAGACAATAAATATAGTCTAGGTCCTATCAAGACTGTCTTGATAGAAATATGACTGAGGAATTCTCATGTTATGATGCTTGCATACTGCTGACTGAGTATAGATATATACCTCTGCATTTGAGTAAGAAAGAAATCAGCCACCACCCCCATCCCTACACCAAATTCTCTTTTTTTGTATAATTATTCTGAAAGCATATTAAGAGTTTTCAGGCTTTGGAGATACTAACAGAAGTAGAATCTCACTTATTTTATTCTTGTCCCTCCATTTCCCTCCTTCCAATGACAATGAAAAAAATCATTAACCACTGAGGACTTTCATTAATCAGAAAAATTAACCAGATTTTCCCATTAAGTGTGACGAAATGTTATTAAATCCCCAAGAAATCAGAAGTATGTCACTCTAGAGAGAGTAGAGACCCTGAGATAAGTTTGTACTTGGTTTATAGATTGCATAAAAGCGTTCTAAGAAATGCATTCGTCGGGATATAGAAAGGCAAAGAAAATCAGCAGGATTGATTAAAAGGAAAGATGTCTTGAAGTATGTGCCCACGGGGATGTGTTTTAAGATAAGGTAGCATGCATTCAATCTCAATTTTCTAAATAGATTCGAAGTATGACTCAAAGCCAAGTTGGCTAAAGAGAATTCCAGCACATAGTATGTACTAACTCTGAAGGTTTATTTCCTCCCTCCTTTAAAGCAAACCTTTCTTGGTAATACTGCTGCCATTTTGTTTTTGTTGTTGTTTAGTTTTGTTGTTATTTGTTTGTACATCAATTGTTTGACTAGAGACACTTTTAACATTCCAGCAAGTTCTTAGCACTCACTAAGATAGGATACATGCTGAGCTACAACTACAACGAAGACCATTATTCATTTGGTTTAGCTATGACTGTTAGCGGAAATGCCAGCAGACTTACCTTAATGGTTTTATGAACTTCTCTATAAATAGACACATGTAAAAGTGCATTTTTAAAGCACAATATAAAAACTTCTACTATCCCAACCAAAGATACCTGAAATCTGTTTCTTGATTTTCCCCCTCCCATTTTGTTTAGAAGAGTGGATAAAAATAAATTCAATATTTATGGAGGTTATTCGTTTGTGATTGGTAGAGAAGAATGTTTAGGTTCAGTAATCATGCTACCATGTGACAAAGAGGAAAGGCCACCAGCAAGTCCTAAGAAGTAGAGCTAAAATATTGGCACCTTAATGAGAAGTGGACAAGTTACATAAACATAACCTACTAGTATAAAGGTATATATATAATTTTTACCACTGATTGAGCCTGGCAAATTCCATTTATAGAAATCTCTGCTCAATTTTTCAAATACAAAATAAATTTATATCCTCCAAGAAATATTTAATGAGGTGAGGATCAAATTCTTAGAAAATTCATTAAAAACTCCTACTGTGAATTAGAGCATTCCAGTCATTTCCTGATGAGACTCAATTTTTCTACAATAGTTTTGATTTTTTTAAAAACGTATTCACCATGTGTTGAGGCCATTTAAGGCTGTCAGGTAGCAAGCAAATAAAAAGAAATCACTTACCTAATGATTCAGGGGTGTTTTTTTAATAAAATTTCTCATAAAATTTCTCTGGCTTTGTCCACATCATAAAATAAAAATGTGAACTTGAGGAAATTAAGCCAACTAAGTCACATGAAGAAAAAACAATGGAGAAAAAAAGAGAGAGAAACTGAAAAGTTGGTGGCTTTCAAAACTGAAATGGGAAAACTATGTTGAGAGTGAAAAATAATAAAATATACTTTAAAAAACTAACAATTTTTATGACCATTAAACAGAAAAAAAGAAAAAGACACTCTGAAAAAAAAAGTCAGAAACACAAGAGATAGAAAATTTATGTAAAATCATTTTAGCTTTTCTATATGACAACTACTCTACCAGAGTACATAGCCTCTCCTCTCTCCTTGTCCCACTATCCCAATTTGGGGTCTTTTGTATGTACGTATTTGTTTTCCTTCAAAAAGGATGTTCTGAGGCTCTATGTGTCTATCTGTCTATCGGTTTATCTTAGTGTGGAAAGTAATGAATACATTACCTCTACTAAAAATCCTGCATTTGAAGTATCACCTTACATCTAATTCCAGATTCTAATTATAAATAACTTCATTTTCTTGGTATTCAAATTAAAATAGCCTAATCTTCAAACCATTACATCTGCAATTCCCCATATGCTCAGATTCACATTAAATATTTCCTTCCACAAGAAATTTCTTGGTATCTTTTAGAAATTCTTCTCTAAGTCTATGAATGGTGAGCGATTCTTTCTCCCACTGCCATTGTCTGAATAGAATATATGTTCCAAAAAAGCAAGGATGGTTTCTGTCTTATTTGGCATTGCATTCCTGCAGTTCAAATGATGACTGTCACACAGAGAGCACATAATAAATGTATGAATGAATAAAGGAATGAGCCAATGAACTTGGCTGATCCTGAGCCCTCCAGATCACTGAACACATCTGTGTGACCTAGAGGAAGTCATCTAATATTTCTTTCCCTTTATATCCCTAGCTGTAAGTAGAGATAATAATATCACCTCCTTCATAGGATTATTGACAGGATACAATGAACTATCTTTGTTGTTAAAACTCAGTTCCTCATTGATGTTTACTCTGAGCATGGACAGTTGTAGCCCTCAAAACTTCAAGCAAAGATGAGGGCAGACTACATGCATAACTGTTATTTTCAGACTATCTGGGGCATAGAGGATAACAGAAATAGAGTTCATGTGTTAATATCACAAGTCACTTGTAGGGCCCACAGGAACCCAACTTAATCTCAAAATCCCTGCCTCATTCTTGAAGGCTGCCACCAAGCACCTCTAGTACACTCAAGCATGCAAACCGCCAGCTCCTTATTCTTTGGGGGAAAAAAACAAAAAACAAAAAAACAAAACAAAACAAAAAAAACCCAGCCTTAACCGGTTTGGCTCAGTGGATAGAGCATCGGCCTGCGGACTGAAAGGTCCCAGGTTCAATTACCTTGGTTGTGGGCACATCCCCAGTAGGAGGTGTGCAGGAGGCAGCTGATCGATGTTTCTCTCTCATCAATGTTTCTAACTCTCTATCTCTCTCCCTTCCTCTCTGTAAAAAATCAAATATATACCTGGCTTGTCCATAGTCCAAAGGCGTGTTCAATGACATTCATTTCTTTCAGGGGATACTCCCCTTTTCAATCTTCACTTCCAACCCAATTTCTAGGAGATGGTCCAATTTCCATAGCTCAATAAAGGAGAGGCAAAGACAATTATGTCCCCCAGTCTGCCATCCTAAATCTTAAATTTAAACCAAGTAGAAGCCTCAATAATCCAGTGCAATTTAATCACTGGGGAAAACTAAATCTTAACTGATGGATTGGTAGATTTAAAAACTCTGGTGGGAACATTAACATGAGAGCCATACAACACTCACATGTCACCAATGATTCTGACAGCTGTTCACCAGAGGAAAAACACAACCAAACCAAACACAGTCCAGCTGCTGATCTGTCCAACTTAGATTCTAAAGTGAACACTTAAAATTTCAGTCTCTAAAATCTTCAAACATTTCTGTTTTTTTTCTAAGTGCAGTGGTTAACAATGACAACCACTTGCTTTACTTTGTGAGCCCAGCAGGCATAGCCCAGTAATTTTCCCAAAACAAAGGGTGGGCGTGACAAAAGTAAACAACATGCCCATCTCCAGGAAGTGAAAATGAACAGCAGCCTTCAAAGGAAGCATCCACACAGAAACAACAATAATAAATGATAATAATGAATGATTATCCTTCCACACAGGGTACCTGGACATTTACAGCAACTTGGTCCTCTCCACCTTCACATACAAAAGCGTAAACGGACACACTCCAGGAGCTACTGACAACATATCTTCACTGGGCCGGGCAGCCACCGTGATCAACACTCCCCACCAGAGTCAACTTTTTTTCTTTTTCCAATTCAGTGTCTAATGAAGGAATTACGAGAAAAGAAACGTGTTCGCCCCTAGAAAACATAAAACTTCTGTTGAGGAAAGGAAAGAGTTTTCCTTACTTTGGGGCCCTGGAAAACTACAGCTGGCTACGGTAAGGTCTCAGCTCATCTGGGCAAGTACAGCAGGTGCTCCTGTGGCATCTCGAGTTGGAAGCAGAAGAGCTCTCTGCTGGAAAGGGCGGAGCACCAATGACGGAAAAGCAGGTTAAGTTCAAAGTGAAATAGCCTCAAGTTAGAAATTCCTGGTGCGAGTGCATTGCTAGAGCTATTGGAAAGTCATCATCCACACGCAGATCAGCAAAAACACACCAAGGGTTCCTCATGAAATATACACCACCAGGTTTCTGAGCCACACGGATGCACTAAACCAGTGGTTCTCAACCTTGGCTGCACATTAGAATCACCTGGGAATCTTTTTAAAATCCTGATTTCTGGGCCTCATCCTCGAGAAATTCTGTTTCTTTGTTACTAATGTGTGGCCCCACCCCAATAACAAAGAAACAGAATTTCCGGAGGATGAGGCCCAGAAATCAGGATTTTAAAAAGATTCCCAGGTGATTCTAATGTGCAGCCAAGGTTGAGAACCACTGCCCTAGAGCCTGTGGCAGGGATGGATGGGGCCGTGCTGACACATTAAATCAGTAGTATTTTCTAATACTGCTCATCTACATGGACCTGGTGACACAGGCTTGAGTGGGTGTAATTGCTGGTGGGCAGGGGGACTACTAGGCAAACTGGCGCCCATGAAGAGCCACGTGCCTGGAGTTTCCCAACACACAGAAGAGTGCAGTTTTCCTCAAACTGCAAACCAGTGCTACCAGCCAGCACCTGCTAAGCCTCTGGAAAGTGGGAGGGGTTTTCCTTCATTTTTCTGAAACATTTTAAAAACTGGGGTGAAACTTTCACTTTCTTCAAATAAACATCTACAACTGTTGCATTTGAGAACGGGCCTCCATCACAGCGTTCGGACACTATGGATGTAGACAGAAAAGGGAGCAGGTCTCAACAGGAGGCTAAGCCAGGGGCAGTGCCCTGGACTGTGAGCAGCGAGTCCCAGAGGGCTTCCCTAAGGAAGGCCGCACCCCGTCATCACTGAGCGATACCCCCCTGGGCGCTATGTAGGGTAACTTATCACTTGAAAGATGCATAACAGCTTTCGAACTTTGCCTATTTTATGAAAGCTTCCCATGGACACTTCTCCCTGCCGTACGCTGGCACAAGGAGGGGTGGTGGCAGGCCAGCGAGCAGCGCAGTGGAAAGACTGTCTCAGTGTTCTGTGGCAGGGAAATTTGACTCCCCATGAAGTCACCTGGACGGCTGGGCTTGGAAGGCTCTGGCCGAGGGGTTCCCTAAGCCGTATTTCTAATTATAAATGGAAAGCTTCTGTCGCTGAGAAAGAATGTCCTAAGTTGATGAACAGGTGTGGAAAGCAGATTTGGGAACGGGGCAAGAAGGGGAGGAGCCGGGGCTTCTGAAAGCATACCACTCAGCAGCTGCCCGCCCCCCTAAATAGAAACCCAGATCGTGCGGACACTGAGAACATACTTGGGGCTTATTGAGGCACGAACTAGTGTTCAGTGTTTGAGAAGCACACTCTAGAAAAATACGAATATTGTCAAAATGATTGGCAAGGCACCTAAGAAAGCAGGATGACCACCAAGGTGTTCAGAGCTGTTACAACTGCAGGGCAAAGAGAAAGTGATGCTCGTGTGTGTGTGTGTGTGTGTGTGTGTGTGTGTGTGTGTGTGCGCGCGCGCGCGCTAGGAAATGGGGCTCTGAGCTAAATCGAGTCACTGCCTCTCAGGGTCACCTCCTCACCATGGCTAAAGAACTGGTTTCCTAATTTTCTTTTCATCATATCGAAAATCTATTAATTCACTTGATGTATGGAATCAAAGTAGAAGTAAAAGAGAAAAAAAAACACCTAACATTTACTCCACTTTTACTCTGTGGACAATGGGAAGTAGCTTGAGAGTCTCCAAGTCTATCAGATTTACTCAGCTTTAGTTCTCACACGGCCCCTCTGCAATGTCCCTAATTGAACATACATGTTTAGTGGTCCTTGCTTTTACAGAAATCACAGGTATAAGTAGATTTTTAAAAGATAACAACAATGAAAGGATAATTAATAGTCTACCACAACATGTTATAATTAAAACCTAAAACAAAATTGATAAGGTTTTGTCCCTTGAATTGCTGCAAAACTGATATACCAATTTCCACAATAAAAAGAAATCCAAAAACTTTACAAAGTCTTGCTATTTACCACAGCTGAATGCTCAATTCAAAATGCAAATATTTTTTAAATAATATGTCTACCGGTTCTTTTTTATTAAATTTATTGGGGTGACATTGGTTAACAAAGTTTTATAAGATTTTGACCTGGATTTGCTCCCATAAAAATAGTAAATGCCTCGTCCTTCCAAACCAAACTCAGTCATTTCTTATAGCTGGTGATTGCTGATTTTTTCTCCCTCCCAAATGTTGCTGGCCCACCATTATTCTGTAGCTTGTGTTGCCGGTTCTTTTTTATTAAATTTACTGGGGTGACATTGGTTAACAAAGTTTTATAAGATTTTGACCTGGATTTGCTCCCATAAAAATAGTAAATGCCTCGTCCTTCCAAACCAAACTCAGTCATTTCTTATAGCTGGTGATTGCTGATTTTTTCTCCCTCCCAAATGTTGCTGGCCCACCATTATTCTGTAGCTTGTGTTCCTGTCTCTCTTGCGGAAGAGCATATCGAAAGCTTTAACACCAGCCCGGGTTTTCCAGATTGCTCACTCTCTTGGCCGGAGCAGTCAACACCACACAGTGTGAGACCCACTCCATACTGAGCAGTCATTGACAACACATATGATCCTCTCATCTCATCTTGGAAAGGAGAGTCTCTGCTTTGACTCGTAAGATGAGCAGGATGTCTTCCTTCGAATATGGGAACAGATTGAAAGATAAGGTGCCTGCGGTAAGTGCACCCTTTTGGACACTTTTCACTGGTACTGATTCCCCTGTTGAGAATGTGGGTCCCAGCAGCAGCTCTGACAATGTTTCCAACATGGCACAGCCCATCTCTGGCAGCTGTGTTGATAAGGAGTGTTCAAGGCAAGCAAACACAAACTTTGACATCCACCAAGGGGTTGTAAATAGGACACCATTAATGCTCTAACATCTGCTTGGTAAACAAGAGCACTCTTTACAATTCACCTTAAAATGTTTCAGCGGAGAGCGAGAGAGGAAGAGTGTTTACATACAGAGAGATTGGGCTAGGGAACTATTTATCCTTCTGCTGCGTAACCAAGCAGCTG
The DNA here is from genome assembly GCF_000412655.1 of Myotis brandtii. NCBI lineage: Eukaryota > Metazoa > Chordata > Mammalia > Chiroptera > Vespertilionidae > Myotis > Myotis brandtii. The sequence goes on from NW_005369942.1 coordinate 9,322,757, forward strand.
CTGTGCTTCGTTCTTGACCTTTGGGAGAGGTCTTGACCTGGGACATTTGAGACGGCTGCTCTGAATTATGGAAACTTGCTTCTCTGTCATTGTCTTACACAGAAATAGAAACAATCTTTGACACCAAAGAGGAGAGAAAAGTTCAGTTGACTGGAAACCAGAGAAACATCATAAACTTGACTGCAGACAAGGATGTTGTAACTAGATCATTGGTAGCTTGGCCACACCATCGCCTATACCCATATTCAGTCATCTTTGCTTCTTCATCCAAGAAAAGACAGGTTGTTTACCCATAAGCTTATTTCATTTCACTACACAACTGAAACCTTAAAATACTACCTGGAGGCCAACTCCACATCTCTTATATCTCATTCACAAATTGTGAGCATATACATAGATTGCAGAAGTGTTGAAGAAAGTATTATCTACCACTGTAATCCCTGAAAGGAGATTTTCAAATATCTATTGAGAACATAGCTACATATCCACCCTCTCACGTGAAGCTTCTTTCCTTTCTTTTAATGTGTTGTCTTAGAATGAACTCAGTAGTTAATGGTGCATCTCCTGTAGCCAGAAGACAACAGAACTCTGAAATTCACTAGCTGATACCTTACATAGCAACTTCCTTTCTTTCTTCAAGACCTTCCTTCTCTGTGCAATGGGATGAATACATGCACTTGCTTTCTAGGTGGTTGTGAGAATTAAGTGGGTTAGTAAACATGAAGCATTTAGGTCAGTGCCCAGCACATGGCACAGAACTCAATGCCCATCAGCTTCTCATTTGGTATTAAATTGCTATCAATAAGCTCGTTTTAAAGAAAATATACCAGTGTCTAATTCATTAACCATTGCATTTAAGCAGACAAGAAAATTTGTATTTATAACTCTGGACTATGGCTACTTTTGACACAATGGTTAACTTAATAGTGAACTGAAAGTATACAGTATCTTTGAGCCCATCCACCTAAGTCAAGCTAAATGATTAATCACAGTGTTGCTAACCTGTGATATTTTAAATGATAAAAGATAATCCTTAGGTATTAAAGCAACATTTTATAAGCTTTTGGGAAACCCTAGTGAGATTAAGCAGAAGTGAAAAGTCAAAGAAAGCAACTGCCAATTTTGGGGTATTTTAATTTAGCTTTACATATTGATATACTAGTATTATGTATGTATTCATAAAGCACCCAATACTTACCCCTTAGTTTAAACTAGCTATTTAATAAGGACTTCTTTTTCTTCAGTTTTCTGCATGACTAAATATTGGTAACACTCAAAAAATACTGTTCAAATTAATTCTGCATCATAACACATTGTGTTTAAAGGAGAAAAGCACCAGGCAGTTAATAATGTGAATCTAAAATGAGTATAATAAAATGAACAGGAAGTTGATGCATGAAGCGAATATGTACAACAGTGTGCCACAATGAGTTCCTGGAGTTAGACAAAATATTGCCTTAAAAAGTAAAAATTATACATAATGTTTACTCCTTAAATATTCATTATTTGGATTTTCAGTACCATTCTGTGAATGAAGTGTTTCTGGGCAGCACAACAATCCTGATGTATAGGATAATTTTCTCCTTTTATTTTGTTTTTTTCCAGAAATATTAAAGGCCAGTTTCTGCCCTTCCTGGCTTTAAGTTTATCATTACACCACTCAAATACTGTGAGAAGTGGGTGATTACAAATGCATTTCTATTCTAAAACAGTATCCATGTTTACTTTGTAATTTTTTCTTATGCTTTTTGGAATGGTTTTGTTTCAACTCCTTGTTAACTTTCAAAGCAATGCAAACCAGATGATAAGCATCTTACTTCACAGAGCTCCCAATAAGCAAAACACAATCTTGCTTTTACACACAGTTGCATTGACTGACCCCTAAAGTAGAAGAAGCATCGTGAAATCCATCTCATCCAACCATGTCATTTTGCTGAGAAACAATTTCTAAATCCCCTGATTTAAAAAGATGCCTCAGAAGCTAGCCAAGTGTTCTATCCCACCTCAAACCCACCACGGCTCCATGCTGGTGTGGTGTCTGGCGCATCTGGCCCTATGTAACCTCGGTTTGGAAATAATTCTTGCCCGTCTCATGCCAGAGGGCTACACTGCCATGACCCCACTGCCTGCTCTCTGTGTCCTCCTTCAGCTGGGGCTCCAGAACTTTTCTTTGTGAACTATCAACATGACATTTATTCCAAGCGGCTGGTGGAATAAAATAAAGCTAAAGACAGAAAATTGAATCTATCCACCCTCAGGAGAGACCGAGCGGCCCCGTCACCAAGGTTCACTGCAGAGCACATGGTGCTGCCTCCCCCCTCTCCCATGGTTGCCCCAGCTTCCCCTTGTCACCCCTTTCAACCAGGCCTGGGACAGTTAGGGGGGCAAGGCTGACCTGGATGCCCAATGGTCTCACTATACCTGAATGGTTGAAGTACTTCAAAATCATTTAAAAATAGAAAGGAAGATGCCTTCTAAATGAAAAGATATACAATTTCATTTTACTTGTTATTGATCGTGGATGTGTTGGCCTTTGCATCCCATTCTGTATCTTCAAGGGGTTTCTGGAATTTACAATTGAAATCACATTAAAGTACAAGCTAAACTTCAAAGTGAAGTTAGATTCCACTGAGAAGTAAGACTCACCTCAAGGGATACTCTGAATAAGGAAAAAGTACTTTAAATTATTTGGTTATTTAGAGTCAAAGATATTAACTGGAGAATATCCTTGACTTCAGACGTACCCACTTCAAAACCCATTCATTGCTCTGGCCATCTCTCTCTCACTGACTAGTCTCCAGGCACTTTCCCTAAACTACGTCTGAAATAAAGTGTGTTCATTAAAACCTATTTGTATTAGGCTCTGGCTGCAGAGCCCAGTTGGTTAAAGCATCAGCCCAATATGCCCAGGTTTCAGGGTCTATCTCCAGTCAGGCCACATACAAGAACCAACCAATGAGCGCATAAATAAGTGAAACAGTAAGTCGACATTTCTCTCTCCTCTCTCTCTCTCTCTCTCTCTCTCTTTCCCCCCTCTCCATTTTACTCTCTCTAAAAGCAATAACAAAAACCTATTAGTATTAGAAATAGTAGGGAGCAATTGACTATTACCTGTTTAAGTACATCTTCTTTAATGTTACAGGTTATCATACCTAAATAAGTCAGAAGTAGCTAATTATATGATCAACTTGGAAATGGTAAAAATACTTAAATACTCTTATAGGTTTCCGTTGTAAATTAATTATACATGAATATAGCTAAGTGACTTGCAAGTGTTTGATTTTATAGGCCTTATCTGCCCCACCCCCCGAAAATAAAGTCTCTAGGGGTAGTTAGGAGAATAGAAAGACTCATTTTTAGAGAATAAAAAATAGTCCAGCCATGATACTCAGGTGTATAGTATCGTATTACAATAAAACACATGGTTTATTTTGAACTCTCTTGCAGCTAGCTTGGATCCTACATTGTGCACATGGGAATAACTTGAGTAACTTTTTCAAAGTATAAATGTGTCTCACGCTCCGTGATTCTCATTCATTAAGGCATATGCATTTTGGAGAGGAATAAAGGTCTCCAGGCAATGCCAAGGGACACTCTTGATTAAGAACCACTGCTAGTGAAAGCTTCACCTAATTCACAGGATGGCAAACTAGCCTAGGTGAGAAAGGCCTACACAACTGACACTTGGTAAGGAAGTCTCTTTATCTTTCCATAATGCTGCTCAGCATGCTCCGTGCAGTACAAAGATTGTCTTATTCATTCCTCACAATGATCTTATGAAGGAGAAACCAGTATAACCTCTACACAGGAACTAACAACAAAGATGTGGATAAGGAAAGGGTACACTGGCATATATAATCGTACACAGCCAGTAAGTACCAGAACTGAGATTAAAATTCAGACATTTATATTCCAGGGGGCTGTACCCTTAACCCCTACATGCTACAACTTCCTACTGTCATACTAACATCCCTAATTTACCACATTTAAATCACATTTAACTTTCCAGGAAATAATGAATTAAGTAAAAGTAGATAATACAAGTACGCACATAAAAGAGACTCATTAAATATTCATTGCTGTAAAACATAATTGAGTTGGACATGATCCAAATATTTGAAATAATGATGTCCTAAATTTTATAGTTTTTTTAAAGTATAGGAAATACTTTGTATTTGAAAACTTTGAAGTCTGACTTTTTTGAAATACCAGTGCATGATAGTTCACTTTATATGTCCACTTGCCTGGGTCACAGAGTGCTCAGATGTTAAACACTGTTTCCGGGTGCATCTGTGCAGGTGTGTCCAGAAGAGCTGAGCATGTGAATGGGTGGGCTGCGTAAAGCAGGCAGCCTCCCCATGGTGGGTGGGCACATCCGACCCACTGAGGGCCTGAACAGAACACAACGGCCAAGGAAGAAAAAATTCTCTCTCTCCTGACTGCCCAGCTGTTTTCCTGCCCTTGCAGGACTTACAGCATCGGCTCCCCTGGTTCTCAGGCCTTCAGACTGGACTGGAACTCCATCTCCTGCTGCCCTGGGTCTCCAGCTGACGGATGGCAGGTCGTGGGACCTGTCGGCCTCCTCAATCCGTGAGCCAATTCCTCATGACAAATATCTTTAGATATAACCTAGTGGCTGTCCCTCTCTGGAGAACCCTAATACACAGGACCATAATTTTTAAGCATAAGCTACACTTGGCAAAATATTTCTATTCTTTTTTCTAGGTTTTATCTCCACTGCCAAAAAAAAGAAACAAAACAAACAAACAAAAAAAACCTCTCTGCTGCTGGTTAGGAGAATTTGAAGATTCTCTTTTAGAGAAGAAAAAAAGTAGCACTTGTGTGACACTCGGGTATAAAATACTCAGGTGAAACAAACCATTTATGTGAACATTCTTCCGGCCAGTATGGATCCTAAAGATTTGCTGTTCACTCTTAATATTCCCGCTGAATATTAGCAGAGACGAATTTCTGGTTGCAAAGTTATTTTCAAAATAAAAAGCCTTGTAGGAACTGACTTTTATTTTTTTAAAAGTCTAGCACAAACATGGGGTGGAGGGAGTTCAAAACTCAATTGCAACTAGAATGTCAGCAGGACACATGGACCCCCTTACTCAGAACTGAGCTTCGGATGTCCTGAATGTTTGAAGGGCTTGACTGTACAGTATGTGAAGAAGCTGCTGTATACACACATACACTTAATTTCAACTAAAATGCAATTTAGACGGGCTTCCAAGTTTGGAGAAAGGCTGCAAGAGGTGAGGTTACTGGCCAGCCTGACTGATACCTCCATTGAGATATAAAAACGCACTTCCATGCACACTTAATCACTAAGTATCCCCTGGCGGTATGCAACCCTTGCTTGCACATTACAACTCTGCCTTGAAGACTCGCAACTGAAATGTTAAGTTCTCTAAACTTACAATCCAACTGATACCTTTAAGTTCAACATCGTGGTTTGGAATGTCGGCATCAATCTGTCTCGAGTGTCCAGTGCAGATGGGATTGATCCTTTCTCTAATGCTGTCAGGAGCTGAAAGGTGCAATGAGCTGGGCTCGTCTCTTCCCCTTAGTGTTGTTCTGCTAATGTAACATGGGCTCCCAACGTTAGCTGAGGCACGTTAACGGCTGGACAGATTGAAATGTCAGGAGAGGGATGGAAAAAATAAAAACTGGAAAGAGGAAGAAACAAATTGTGTGCCAAAAAAGAACAATTAAACAATGTTCTGAAAACTGACCTCTGAGTGTTGGGTAGTTGAGGAAAGCAATAATTCTGTGAAGCTAAGGAGTGTGTCCTCCTAGCTGGCTGTAGAGGCCTTGCAGTAATTCAAAAGTCAAAATTATATTCAGTTGGTAACCGGTCCTCTTGTACCGATGCTTTGCAAACTCACCTATTCTCAACTTGAGGAAATTCAGCTAATAAACTTTACAATTCCAGTATTTATATACCCCACCAGGTGGTAATCTAAATGTATTCCGGATGATGACCATGGCCTGGGCTAAAGCACTGGCTGAAGCAATTATATGACACATATTTAAAAGTGATTAAAGCAGGACATAATTCATTTTTTATTTCTACAGCAACTCTATTTTCTCATTATATTTGATTTACATATTCTCTATTAAATCACAGAGCACAGGCAAATTGTAAGTAACAGTAATTAAGTTCTCCTGAATAACAGTAAATCTCTCGATAATATGAAATCGACCAGTACACATTTTCTTTGAAACTAATTAATTAAACAATGAAAAAATATTTTCAACTACAACTTATTGGGTTTAAATGGGGCATTTTTGTGGGGAGTTTTTTGTGTGTTTTTCTGTTTGTAGATGTGTGGTGTTAATAAGAATGAGCTACAAAAAAGAAAATAATTCATGTGTCTTCAAAAGCAAATCCTACTATAATTTAAATTTTTATTCCATTTTAAATAAGAAGTAAAACTTTCAATTGCATACAGTATTTTCTATATGCATTTTAACACAAAAACAAAATATCACAGAGGTCACAGTTATCTTTCTCCCACCTGCCCAGTCCCTGCTTCAGCCTCTTTCAACCCCTGCTGAGAGCTGCAGCCTCTGCTTTAACCCCTTCCTGACTGGGAAGTCAGGAAAAGACAACATTCTCCCCTCGGACAGCAAGGGCCCGGGTTCACCTCTGATAGCCACCAGGTAAGAAAGGGTGGAATGAATCCCAGCCTTCCCCTAAGGCCCCTCTGGGGTCCATTGATTTTCTCTTTCTAACACCAGGAAGAATTAATGGCACTGATGACCTTTCAAAAGACAACATAGAGGATCTTGATTTGTGAAGTGTAAAGAAATCATTGCTTTCCCTTGTAAGGTAAATGCAGACCTCCCAAACCTGAGGAAGAAGAGGAGCTCTCAGGCATATTTAGGGACCTCTCTCCTCTACACCCCAGACCCTCCCATCACTAGTCTCAGGGGCTCCTTGTAAACCTCCTGCTAATGCTTTTCTGTCACAGATGTGTAAGTCTAAAGGGGGAATAAGGTTTAAAGATGTGCAAATATCTGAAATGAGGGGCAGATTTTACAAAATTTAGTGTTTGAGCTAATTAAAGGATAATGTACAAATTGATGATATGGCCTTCAAGATTTGATTCTCCCTAGCTTCTGCCTGCTTCCAGGAGACTTTCTATAATGCTCCCAAACCTAGCATTTTCTTACAGGGAACCCAGAGGGCATGGTCTGTAGACAAAACTTCTTTCTCATCAGTCTTTAACTCAACAGGACAAGTTCCGGTTTCCATGATTGGTGATCACCAGACACAGCTGTAGGACAGTTTACCTGCTGTGTAAACAAGTTGTCTTTCTTTAACTCAACAGGACAAGTTCTGGTTTCCTCTAATAGGCTTCATTTCCATGATTGGTGATCACCAGGCACAGCTGTAGGACAGTTTACCTGCTGTGTAAACAAGTAGTAACTTTGACACCTTATGTTCTTTCTGATATTACTTCAATAATTTTGATACCTTTGTCACTTTTTTCCTAAGCAGTAAATACATATTTAGATTTAAATTCTCCACTAGAACACCAAGAGAAACGTGGAATAACCTTTTATAGTTAGTGCTCATCGATGTGGTAGCAAGTAGGAAGTAATAAAATAGAAGCCAATTTTCTACCGTTGTTCCTTCTATTCTAATCACCTAGATATGTAATAATCTGATATCCAGAAAAATGAAATAACTTTTATGTTGTACATAGGAGGGGGAAAAGACAAGTACAAAATAAAATCAAACCTTGAACAACAGATCTTGATAAGGTTATGAAGTGCTTTAGTCAGGTAGACCACAAAGCACTTCGTCATTCTGCTCCGGGGAGACCACAGTAACACTGGACTATGGTCCCTTTCGGAATAAAACAGTAGCCACATTACCCACATAGCGTGATGTGCTGCTGGGGTTTCCTAGAAACTGGGAGAGGCTGTAATGAACACATTTATGTGGAAAGCAGGCCAGAGAATAAGGAGGTAGTCGTTCTAAATGAAACATTCCTACAGACATTGGGTGGTAGAGCCCAGATGTAGTTCCTCCGAGCAAAAAAACGGCGGGAATGTTTGATTTCCAACTTTTGTGCGCAAACGTGCTAGTTGTATGACAACCGTCCTGCATACTTCAGCCAATTTCATTTCAGTGAGAACGCAGCTGCCACATTGGCTTACGGGCTGGCATTGCCTTCGCTCACCAGTTGCCCCGTTGTACTGGAATAAGCAGCTACTAATCTGGACAATAGTCCACATGGGGAGGAAACAGAACCCAGGAACAGTGGACGGCACATCTAGAGAAGACACTACTTTTACTGTGATCTAAGCGAACAGCGATTCCCAGAATTATGTGTTAAGTGAGCTTTGCAACTGCAGATGTTTCAGCAATAATAACACTATTAACATGTGCATTCATACGTATAGAGTAGAAAAAACAGATAAAGGTAGGGGGAATTCACCATGTCATCCATGTAACTTTTCTGTCAATTTTAAATTATTTCAAAATAAAAAGGTACCGTTTGAATGATGCTATTAAGGAAACAATGAAGAGGATGCTATTAAGGAAATAGTGAAGAGGCGACCGAATATATATACTCCGGAAAAAAGAAATAGCAGCAGCATGCATACCTCTAAGAACTCCTACCATTCAGTAACTAAACAGTTAAAAAAATAGAAAATGTGGGAAAGGCAAGAAAGAGTATTAAACTAAAGATGAAGCATAAAAGAAAACAAACACATAAAAATATGTGCAACCTCAGTAATAGGTGGAAACAAAATTTTAAAAACTTAGGATTTTCTACCCAGAAAACTGGCAAGTTGAAACTCTGACAATACCTAGTACTGCAGAGAGTGTAGAGCAACAGGAAACCGAATATAGTATATAGGTTGTTGGTGAAGATATAAATTGGAAACAACTGGAAATTGTGTAACAACATTGAAGGTACACAAAACCTTTTGACCCTGTGTGTGTCTTTGATGAACTACACAAGAAAAGGGGCACAAGATTTGATGGTTTCAACGTTTGAAACTAGCAAGAACCCAAATGAAAAAGAATGAACAATAGCTAAATACCTCAACATGGGTGATCTTAAAAAGATAAATCTGAATAAAAAAAGCAAATCAAGATAATATATACAGTATTATATCATTTATACTATGTTTAAAACATACTATATTAAGCATATATATCCATTCTAACACTTTATTAAAATTTATTTAAAAAGCAAGGAATTATTAACACAAAATTCAAATTAGTAGTTACTGAAGATGAGAACTGGTTGTAGTGGAAAAGAAAGACATGAGAAACATAATTCTTTTCCTTAAATTAGACTATATTGTATGTAGTGGGTTGTTATTTTTCTATTACATCATGTAATAGTATGTTTTTTGTTATTTGTTCTATTATATCATGTAGTAATATAATAGGGATTAATGTCTATAAAATAGTTCTTAATTAAAAAATTGCAATTCAGACTAGTTAATTTTAAATCACATCAATATTTCATCCTTTTATATAATGGCTCTTAATAAACCCTTTGAAAAAACTTATGAAATTAAATAAATAGATATCTACACTAATAAAAGAGAAACATGCAAATTGGTGTCACTCCATTACGCCCACCAGCCAATCAGAGTGACTATGCAAATTAACCCAACAAAGATGGCAGTTAATTTGCATACGCAGGCGCAGAGCGAAGACTGAAGGCTCTGGCCGGAGTGAAGACTGAAGACTGAAGACTAAAGACTGAATAGGCTTGGCTTCTCTGCTGCGGCTAGACCAAAGGCCTGGGTCCCGGGTGCCAGAGGAAAACCGGTGCCGGCAGCCAGGGGAAGAAGGCCTATTGCGCGAATCTTTGTGTAATGGGCCTCTAGAATACTTTATAAAGAATCTGAATACCCTCTTAACCAGTTGTGTTTGTTTCTTAAATTTATAAGTTTGAATAATATTAAGTACCCTTTTATTTCAAAGATGAGAATGCGCTCACATATGTCCATTAATTCCTATGTGATGAAAACTACCCCAAATATGGAAATAAAGCAAAAACATTCTGTGTGGCTTTCATACTCTTACAAGAGCATTCTCCTAACAACCTGGTCCAAGGGTCATCAGATGCTCTAAGAAAATGTAACTTTGTATGACCTATTATTTATTCTTCTTAGAACCCAGATTTTATAAACTTTAACTCATGAAATATTGATAAGTTGCATATATAGCTTGACAAATAGAAGTGCAGGTACTTTCTATCCAGTAGAAAAAAACCAAAGCCAACGAGTATGGTTTTGTTGCCCTATAGGTCATTAGCCAGTGTTTAATTTATGACTTATTTTATTTTACTATTTTTTATTAAGGTATTACATGTGTCCTTATCCCCCCATTGTCTCCCACCCCCCCTCACTCATGCCTTCCCCCCCTCCCTAGTGTCTGTGTCCATTGGTTATGCTTATTTTAGCTTCTTTGTTTTCTTTTACTCGCTATATTTTAGTCTCTTGTATTCTCTTTTGAACTAGCTTTGTCATCCTCTGCTTCCTTCATTAATTTGTGAAATAAATATTTGACATTTGTTACAACTTTTTTCAACGTTATAATTTTATATCCATAACAAGCTTCAAAGAACTGTAACATACAAGAGAATTGACTAATAATATCCTTTCATGTGTTGCAACAGCCATGCCCACTCTAACCAATGACCTGTTCCCAGATGTGACTGAGAGGCAAGTACCTTCCCTATTTCTCCCAGACTTTACTAGGCATAGGTCTACTTTCCCCCTGCCCAGCCCCTCCCCCCAGTGGGGGACAGACTGGTCACTTCCTGAGGAGAGTTAAACTGCGGCTTTCTGGCAGAGCCGCACAAATGAATGCCTATGATCTTTGGCCTTCCCTTTGCTCCTTACCAGTTATTCATAACTGGGTTACATTACAACAGTATCACTGCCACATCTCATCCTCCCTTGGGGTCCTCCATAAATGCTTATTCCAGTGGCACCCCAAGAACCCTACTCTCCCTAGCAACCAGTGGGGATGAGGCACACTTACTCCCCTGCATTAACAATGGAAACTTTCTGGAGTTTTGGTATGTTCTATGGGTGGTGATCACACAGCTGTAATAATTCATAAAGTGCTCCACTTTAGAATTGTACACTTTACTATATGTATGTTGTGGGGGCTAAAAAAAATAACTTTCCTCTCATTCTAAATTCTTCTAGCTGGACTAACAATCAAATCAACAGAGACAGATTAAAAGGATACAATGTCTAGAGTTTATTACTGATGCATATGCCAGGAGGTATCATAAGATATCAGACCCCACAAAATGCATTGGGCGGTTGAGGTTTATATGTCATTATGGACAAAGGAAAAAGGGATGGGGTCTAAGATTTTAAAGGAAACAGGCAATTTACAGGTAGTTGAGGAAAAGCTGAACACACTTGGCAGGCAAATTATTGCTAGGCAACCCAGGAACAATGGGATGTGGCAGATTCAGGTAACAGGCCCCCTGCTTGGAGCCTCCTCTCTACCGTGCTTACTTCAAATGAGGCTGGGGTGACTATGCTAAGAGTTCCTTCCTGGAACAGGTCTTTCCATCTGAATCTCTTGGGCAAGGAAGGGGGAGGGTCAGACATCATTTTTGAGTCTTTTGTTTCTTAATAACCAGTTTAAAATCAATATTCCAAAAGGCAGTTTGAGGATGACAAAACTTTGGTCCCCTGCAGAGTTATACCTTAATTAAAAAGCTTTTAAAAAATCATAGTATTGTCTTCAGACAATCCTGCGTGAGCAACCTGAAATATGTGCTCAGGATGGGGAAAGGTAAGCAAGCTGAAACAAATCCTAGAGCACAGTAAAGACATGTGGTTTGGCCAATAAGATGAGCTCTGCGGACGAAAGGAAACTCCATTGAGAGGGAGCCAATACTTCAATCAATACAGTCATCACCATAACAGGATTCCTGTTGTTTCCTGGTTCTCACTTAGAACAGAGCCTGCTGCATTTTCGCCGAGTCTTTTAGTAAGCTTAAGGCTTTTAGCATATGAAACATTACATCAAAAATGTGTTCTCAGTGCTGTGTACTAAATTAAGATATAATGAATATAATGTGGCATTTAAAAAATGGTGTTCTGTTAAAATTACTATTGAAGTTAAATATGAGGTTGGCCTTTTCTATTACATTTAGGACTTAAAGCATTTGTTACACCAAAAATAAAATGTTTTTAAGAAATAAAGAAACCATTTCCCTAAGTCTAAATGAGTACAATAATACCAAACACACACACACACACACACACTTGCAGATTCTCTACTTAAGTTTTAAATTGCACACATCCAAGTTCTCAAAAATTGATCTTACTTGAACATTTAACTGTGCCCTTTGCTTTCTTCTCTTTCAGCAGGCGACACGCTGAATAATATGCATTGTCAATTCTACCTCTCAAACACATCATGGCTTATAACAGCCTCAGGAGCAAGCAGATGCCATGATTTTGAAGGAAGAGAGAGGAGGTCTTGGTTTATCAGACCAGAAGGATGAAGGTGAGAAATTCCAAATAAGCAGAGCCCTCTTCCAAATTCCCCAGAACTCTCAGGGGCTTTCAAATCCTAAAGAATTTGATTTGCATTTTAAAGTATTTGCTCTTTCTCAGTCAATATGTAAATAGAATAGCACCAAGGCCCACAGAGCAGTCACTAAAAAGGGGTAGGAGACCTGCCCCTTGGTATTACTCACTAATTGGGATACCTTAGTAAGGACAAAAGCTATGTATCGTCATATAAAAAATGCCAGAGACTTTCCTGGCCATCAGAAATGCTTTATATAGGGCCCGGGGATTGATTTGCTAAGGAACTTCCCCTCCTCATCACACACAGGCTGCCTGCACCTTCCAAGTTTTCGTAAACCCAAAGGGGAGATAGTTCGCTTCCACCTATCTCTGTGTTTTCCAGTTCCACGGCCTGTCCACAGAAAGAAAGCCTTCCTTAATGACTCCGATGTATGCCTCTGGGAAAAGCTGCTGTGTTTAAAGTAGCTTGTGCTGTGCTCTAAAGAGCACCCGTGTTCTAAGCCATCCTGGGGAGGCCATGGGAGCTGGGCTGACAGGCAGCCTCTAGTGCCCCGAGGAGGCTGCGTGGACGGCATTGTTCTGAGGGCCACCTGCAGCACAGGTCTGCAGAACAGCCTCACTCCCCATGTAGAGAAAGAGGAGACATTACAGGTGATTCTTCTCAGGTCCTGGAAACAAAAGGACCTCCAGAGTTTCTGTTTTTAATATTATGATTATTTCTATTGCAACTACCCATCAAGACATAATTCATGGTGATTTCCTTAAAACTGTGTGTAGTCTAATAAGCAAACATCCATGGCGCTCTGATATGGCATCGATTCAGGCATCCTAGGGTATTTCTAGTGAATCTTGGGTAATATTTTGATGTACCTATACACATTCCATGCATGAAAAGTAGTTCGGCCTGAATCTAGAGAATATTGCTGAGAGAGCCCTGTACACGAGGAGACCAATGAAACAATGTCTTCAGGGGAAGGATGGAAGGCAAACACCTGAAACATTATTAATTACAGAAAAAAAGCGGGTTGTTTTCAACCTCCTTCTGCAAGTGTTCAGGTCTAAAATGTTGCCAGGAATCACCTAAAAGTGATGAACACCTAGAAACTGCGTGGCAAGCTGGCTTATCAGCAGGGAGGGACGCATCTTTTATTAACCCAGAGTCTAGAGCAGTGGTTCTCAACCTTGGCTGCACATTAGAATCACCTGGGAATCTTTTTAAAATCCTGATTTCTGGGCCTCATCCTCCAGAAATTCTGTTTCTTTGTTATGGGGTGGGGCCACATTAGTAACAAAGAAACAGAATTTCCGGAGGATGAGGCCCAGAAATCAGGATTTTAGAAAGATTCCCAGGTGATTCTAATGTGCAGCCAAGGTTGAGAACCACTGGTCTAGAGGCAGAACAAGAGCAGATGGAGAGAATCCTTTCACATCTCATTTTGAAATTTCTCACTTCTAGAGGTGACTGATAAAATGCCCCATCAATTTCTATAGTAAGGTTGGCTGAAAGGATCAAACTAGGAATTCTTGGGGAGTTTTATGTCTTTTGAAAAATGCTGATGAAGTAATACACATTCTTTCTGAATGTAAAAGGGTGTTGTTTTTTCAGAATAGTGAGTACTTGGTGCTACTGTTTTTCATACAGAAATTTTGGACATATTTTACATTTAAAGAGGATTTTAATAATGAATAGATTGTACTTCCCAAGTAAATTTTCTTTGGAGCAGAGTACTTGATAAATTTCTCTGTATAAAAATATATGTGTGGTCTCAGAGATTAATTCATAATAATATAAAATGATATCTTCCTTCACTCTAACTTGTCTTATTCCTAACACTCTAGTGAGGGCTTCTATTGGCTCAGACATGTGTATTTTTAAGCAAATTAATGTGTGTTTTTTTATACTGATCAAAGTGAAAAAAACTCAGAACTGGAAGTTTCTCCCCCTCATTCCCCCCCACCCCCCGAATACTAAAGGCAGAATTCTGTTTTTTCAGGGCATACATAGAAAATGTCCATCGAATGTCGAGGTACACCTAGGAAAAATGTCTTGTTAAGGCAGGTTTTCTATCTAAGTAGCTGATAACTTGATTTACATATTCTCAGTACCAGGTCTTAGCCCCTCTGGGTGGCCCCCATTCACCTTGCCTGAGTTCAAGAACTGACAACTACAAAAATGCTTCCTGCATGTTTCCAAGATGCTCCTTTGTCCCCTCCAGATCTACTCTCCACCCTCTCCATCCTCTTCTAGTGTTGCACACTCTCTTCTATTTACTCCCTTCCCCTCTGGATTACAGCTGGGTTTACACAATAGGAGGCCCAGGTCAGAGACACACTAAACATGTATTCCATGGGCTACCTCCCTCCCTGTCTCTCTTGCTCAGGCACCAGCAGATCTTCTCTAACTAGAGCCACACCTCCAGCTGGGCAGTCACTCTCTCTCCTACAACCCCTCTGTGGGTCTGCGACTGGCACAGGGGTGCTTACCCTCTCAGTGTTGGTTACCCTTGGTCCTTATTACACTTTTATAAATAGTCCCTTTATGAAACTTTCTTCATTACCCCTTGAGTGTGGCATCTGAATATTGTCTGGCTCCTGAGTAGAGGCCAGACAACACTGAAAAAGATCCCATACGTTGAAAAGAGAACTATGTAGATTTTACTGCA
Source organism: Myotis brandtii (assembly GCF_000412655.1). Lineage (NCBI taxonomy): Eukaryota > Metazoa > Chordata > Mammalia > Chiroptera > Vespertilionidae > Myotis > Myotis brandtii. The sequence goes on from NW_005369942.1 coordinate 9,337,972, forward strand.
CAGTTCACATAGAAAATGATAAATCACAAACTTCAGATAATATGCCCTGTGGTTCTAATTCCCAATTCGCCCTTAGTACGTTAAAATTGAGTCTCTCTCCTTTTTCTCCCCGATCCCCCAAGTTGCTGGGTGAATGATCTCTGGACAGGAGTCTTCATTGTCTTAAGTTCTACAAGTTTTGCATTTGTGCATATTAATAACAGATTTTATTAATTCTATTCTTAAGGGTGGGCAGGGAGTGGCTTCTTTTAATTTTCGCTGCAAAATGCCTGTCACTAAATATTTGTAACCACAGAACTCACTATTCGCTGTCTACTTGTGTGGTCTTCAAGTGTTCCATCTTTCTCTAATTGTAGGGCTTTAACTTGATTCAGCAACAGCTTCTGTGTTATTTCAAGATGTGGTGAGGAGCGCCTTTGCATCAGAATAACTTCCCAATTGAGAACTAAGCAAAAAGCACACACAAAAGAAACACACACACACACACACACACACACACACACACACACAATCAACAACAACAAAAACACAAACATGCATTTCCTTTCCTGTATGACCACACCTATCCATGCCTGTTTCCATGGGTAAGCAATAGAGATGATGCACACCCATTTATTGCCAAATTGTGATTTCAATTTTCATACCAAGTGGTTCTGGATCACATGTGTTTCATCTGTTGGCACTTTTTTGCCCTATAGTTTATTTCAAATAGTCTGAAACAAATGTTTTATATCTCCCAGGAAACAACTTTCAGCATTTGGTACATCTATGCCCTACCCTTTTCTTCGAAGGGGAACTAGTAAAATTTCTTCCTGCTCTGTCCCTACTATTAGAATTTGCATTGAGTGAGGAGAACAGGGACTCTGCCTCTTGAAAAATATGATGATTCTTATCTGTTGAACAATGCATATACTTTGGCACTCTTAGCTCACTGGGGTAGTAATGCAGAATTAGGTAGATGTCATTCACCTGACACCTGAGGGCATTTCCATGAGATAACTGGTTCCTATTTATTTCTATTCAAATAAATCATTGCTCAATCCAGAGATGTTTATGAAATAGCTCAGTCGATGGCTATATAGATAACATGATCGGTGAGAGCATGGAATATGCAGCCAGGTTGGAAATCATGTTGTTTGCTGGAGAGGATCCAAGAGCCGCATGGAATCAGACTCTAGTCCCTGGAACCACACCAATCAATGTAATATAGTCATGAGAACATGTTTCTGTCACAAAATTTTCCCGTAACAATCCAATGGAAGACACTCTGTTACGTGAGCTATACCAGCGGCTGTATGTCAGTGTGTACATACGCACGGCATGTGATTTATGTGTGGTAATATAGAAGGCAACTCAGCAGAAAGCTCTCCCTCTGGCCCCTAACCAGTTACAGATAAAATTCTGTCCAGACTAGCCGAAGATAATAAACTTTCTTCATAATTTATTTTCTCTTCAATAGTTCTATAATTTCCAGATTTAACACTTCAGAAGTGACTTTTCTCTGTAGGGTCAGTACTTTATGTAAATACCCCAGAATAATGAATTCTCAGTACATCGTCCCACATGCTCAGTGACCTTTGTTAACCATGAAAACTGACAGCCATTCTCTTTTCCACTGATTAAAAATAAAAAGCCGTGCTGTTTGACAGCATTTTCCCCTTACATTGTACAAAACTGAAGGGGAAAGTATAAGCTTTCAACGGTGGTAATTGCGGTAGGAGCCCTACCAAGTGTTGCTGCTGATGCCTGGCTCAGCACCCTTCCCACAGGCAGCGGCACAATGGCTCGGAGTGCTGACTGCGGAGCTGGGCTGCCAAGTTCAGATACTGCCTTGGCCATTTCCTAATATGACCTAAGCAAGTTACTTAACTCTCTCTAAAATGGGGATTATAGGAGTACTATCTCACAGGGTTGTTAGGAGTTAACATCTTAAACTACTGAAAACAGTGCCATGTAAGCGCTACGCACTGGGTAAATTCTGATTGAGAACTGATCATCTCTCTTCTACATTTATAAGATTTGAGTCCTGGCAATTTCTACCCAATCATCATGGCAGGGAGCAGTAGCCAAGACTGCTTCTGCATCTCCATATGCAGGCGTTTAGGTTAGCAACAGAAAGCATGACTGGTATTTCTATCTTGTTTTGACAAAGTTCCATATTGCTTTCATGATTCAAAATGGGGACTCTCGTTAAGCAGTCAGCCAGATTCTTGACTTTCACAATAATTCATCTTGGCATAAAACTCTTTAAGTCCCTCCCTTGGCCAAAGTGAAGCCTACATCATGAGTATACCTGAAATAGAAACTCCGTAATGTTCTCTGTAGTCCAGCCATGGAGAACTTCAGGTTGTCTCAGCTAGCAGAGAAATGATGCTACTCCGAAAACACGCATGGCTTCTTTTCAGTTGTTTTTTTAAATATTAAAAGGGGGAGGGGAGAAAAAAGAAAATATTTTCTTTGCACCATAAAGGGGGGGAAACAAATTCCACGGTGTTCAGGATCTCCCTTTGGAAATATGTGTTTCATGGAGTTAAAATGTTCCAGTGATGTTGTTTTGAGATCATTTGGCCTGTTTCTCATTCTATGTCACACACAAAGAATTCTCCCACATAGGATGTGAAATCGGCCACCAGTTTTCCAAGCATCTGCTTTCAGATGTGGCTTAAGCACTTGTTTCTTAATCATTTAATAGTCCCCGAACAGATCCCCAGACTGTGTGAGAACAGGAGGAGCAGCATCTGGTCTGGGTCTGGCAGCATTTCCTTGTCCTGATGGCTAATCATAAACTTGTTGGGAAACTTGGGGGTGGGGTGGGATGTGCAATCTTCAAGAAGCTTTCACTATTTAGAGACTTTATCAATAGGTAGAAACATTGTGGTAGATCGTTGTATAATTTAATATGTGTAGAAACCCAGCAAATGTTTGAATTAGGAACTTGAATACTTGAATCATGTATACTTTACTTAGTTTTTAGATTTTGTACCTTATAAAATTTATTCTTCACTAATTATAATAATTCTATCAGAAATACCTTTTCTCTTTCCCAAATATACATTCAATCATGAGCACATTATTAAACTCTACATATAATTTAGCTTAAATAGCATTGTCAGCAACGTTTATTTTATCCTTTATATGACAACAGAGCATTTGTCAAGATTCCTGACACCTTAATATGAAAATTGCTCTATCTTTTTATCCAAAAAATATTAAAATAGTAAAAAAATTAAGTCCAATAAAATATTTTGAAAATAATAAAAATATTTTAACATTGATTGCCATATATTGTATATGTGTGTGTGTATATATATATATATATATACCCACATACATATCTATATGCTACTTCCTTTGTTAATGCAACAAAATATGTATGAATTTGTTGCTTGCTTCTTAAATAGTTCCATGCTTTCAAGTTCACTTGAAGCACTTTTAACATCATACTATTTCACATTAAGTATTTTATATAAAGCGAACACTTCTAACCATAGCAACAAAGATCATAAAATGCCATGACCCAATAAGAAAATATTCATCTTTTTAGCATTTCTGAACTCAAATTCACTTAAGCACAGCCTATTTTGGGATACTCATAATGACAATAAATCTAGCCTTGAATAATAAAAGCATCAAAAGTTTTCAAAAGCAGTGACTACAATGACTAGACTTTAAATGCACACATATAACCTAAGACCTTTAAAGGAGCTAATAAAAAAAAGATTATCTTCCCGAGTAAATTCTTATTTGTTCTTCAGATCAGCCTGAAGCCAATTCTATAGCTGAAAGTTAAGCTCCTTAAAGCTGGGTAAAGGAGGCAAGTCTAAAGTACAAATTTTAAAATATCCATATATTTTGGCAATCTCTTTCCTCCTTTATCTGCGCAGTAGCCGTTTTCTTTATCCTAAAACTTTAAGGCCTGTCAATGATAACTCTAACAATCTAATTGCAAATTTAGCATTGCTCTGATTTTTACTGAGTATCACGCAAGTGACTACAATTTTTGCTTGTACTAGTATGTCTATTGAGTATGAACCAAACCATTGCAATAAATGGAATGTTTAATGTAAATAAATCAACATCGCCAGCCCTGACCTCCCATATGAGTCATTATTATGAGAATTATAACTGCATTCCAGGTATCACTATGAGATGTTTTTTGACCCCTAGTAGCTAGTTCAATGTGTCATATTCTCTTGCAGACCAAACTTACCTTATTCATCTCCCAGGTGTGAGACCTTGATTCTGACTTTGGCTTATTTTCTTAAATTTGTTCCCCTCCTATCTCTCTTTCATATACTAATCAAAATCTTCTGTTAATATTCCTTTTTGTTAATCACTCTCAAGTTCATAGCATTCCCACTATCAATACTCAAACTATGCTCTCTATTTCACATTTAATTTATGGCAATAGTTTCTTGGTCTACTTTTCCCTATTCTAAATCCTAATTATGACCACTAGATTAATTAATCACCATTAAAAATGCATCCTTCACCTTTAAAATAACTTCAATTATCCCCAGGAAGGCAAAATTTGGATTTTTTCAAACTAGAACCAAGAATTCTTCATTAACTGGTTCCCCCTTACCTGTTGTACTTTACATCTCATTGCTTCTCCCATGAACTTTTCTTTCCAGCTGCTCTTCACATGCACACCCATGTCTGTCTACCACATCCATACACCATGCTAGCACTCTACCTCTGCTAGTACCATCATCTTCACCAATTCTTTTTTTAAAAATATGTTTTATTGAAATTTTAGAGAGAGAGAAACAGAGAAGGAGAGATAGAAACACCAATGAGATCAATTGGCTGCCTCCTGCACACCTTGCACTTGGGATCTGAACCCACAACCTGGGCATGTGCTCTGACTGGGAATCAAACCAGCAACCTCTCAGTGCATGGAACAATGCTCAACCAACTGAGCCACATAACTCAGGTATAATCTTCACCAAATTTTACCCTATACTCTTTTAAAAGTCCAGCCTAACACTCACCACGTTTAAGACTACCTAAGCATTCAATAAATGTCTTGAGCAACTACTGTTCCAGTCAGGATAAGATAACTTTTGCTGCATAGTACCAAAATCTCAGTGGATGAAGACAATACAGGTAGATACTCCACATAAACTACATGTCCCTCTCAGGTCAACAAGGGGACCACAGGATCTCACTCAGACACTAAGCTACTGGACCTTATGCTGTAAGGAATACACCTGTTTCTAAGGTGGAACGAACAGAACACAGAGGATCATGCACCAGCTCTTCTAGTCCTCAGCTTGGAATCGAAAGGCATCACTTCTCCTCACAGGCCAGCCCTAACTCTAAGAGCAACATTGAGAAATCTCGCCATGTATCCAGAACTAGGAGAAGCAGACATATTGCTGGGTTACCTCAGCAGGTGCCTTTAGATTATAGGCTGCAGAATGATCTTAAGTGGGGGACATTTCTTTCTTTCTTCATTCTTCCCTGCTTATATAATGATATGTAGTCAGCTTCTTCCAACAGCCCTCCCATTACACTCCTATTGCACACTGATAGCTCTAAGCTTCTAACCTGGTATGAAACTGAAGTTATCAGAGATCCGGTCATTGAACAGGCAAGCCCTGGGGAGCACCTGGTTCTCAGCTTTACATGCTTGTGGCTCATTTAGTGCAATCAGCCCTCTTTCCAGGCACATGACAGCCTTGTGCTTCCTGAGGCCACGTGACCATTGTTGGCCAGGGACTTTTGGCCTGAAGTGATATGTTTCCCTCCCTGACCAGAGCACACAGCGCTGATGCAAAACCCTTAGGAGCCCTTTTCTCTGGATATGGATGTCAGCACATGTAAAGGTGGTGCCCTAAGTCTAGAATGAGCACAGACTGCAATGAGCACTCTCCTTACCAACCTTCAGGGCACACTTACCGGTTATAATTTACATCTCATTGATTGCTTCTCCCATGAACGTTTCTTTCCAGCTGCTCTTCACATGCACATCCATGTCTGGCTATCACATCCATGCACGATGCTAGCACTCCACCTCTGCTAGTACCATAATCTCCACCAATTCTTTTTTTAAATACGTTTTATTGAAAATTTAGAGAGAGAAAGGGAGAGAGAGATAGAAACATTGATGAGATCAATTGGCTGCCTCCTGCAGGCCCCACACTGGGGACCTGAGCAAGAAATAAGCTTTCATTGTTTTCAACAGGTAGATTTTGGAGCTGCTTGTCTACAGCACCATCGAGGCTCTCTGACTAATACAGATCTTATCAAAGTGATAGCTCCGAGGCACAGTAAGAAGTTTTTGTTTTTTCTCTTTCTCATGGAATGTTACAACCACTGTTTCACTGCTTTCAGAGCTGAGCCTGGCTCTGGTCCCCTGCCAGGCATGGCACATTCTGGGCCCTGTCTTCCTGCAGAATTGAACTCTGGCTGCCTGTGTTTGCTTTGGGAGCCAGATCCCATCAGGCACAGGCCAGGCTACAGCTGTGTGTTTCTATTCCAGTTCTGGTCCATAAAGATTTCTATCTTGTTTATGGAGACTCGTTTGATGTTTTAAATTATTTTACCTGACATTGCTCTGTGCTTGGCATGGAAAGGGTGCTTTTTAGAAAAGGCTCTCACATTGCCACTTTCTCCTCAAATGGTTTTGATGATTTTCAACAATCAAATCCTCATGTCAAGCCGAGTATTGTGAACATTATGATACAAAAGTACAATTCAGGATCTAAATCAGGGTCTCTAACCGGAACATCACTGACATTTTGGGCCAGATCATTCTTTTTTAGGGGGTGGGGAATGGCTGTCTTATACATTCTAGGATTTTTAGCAGCATTCCTAGCCTCTACTCACTAGATTCCAGTACACACACACACACACACACACACACACACACACACACACGTTGTAACAATCACACATTTCTCTAGATATTGACAAATGTCCTTTGGAGGAAGGGGACAAGGTTACTACCAGTTGAGATCCAATGACTTCAAGGCAACTCCAAAAGAAGAATGACAGAAATGCACTGAATAAATTATTAGGGTAATTACTAAGGATGAAGTTTCTTTAGGTAATTACTGGCGGGAACAGACTTGGATTATAGATCAGGTGTGTGGATTTTCTTTTTAAATCCCCAAAAGTTATATTACCATGTCATCACATATTTTACAAAGAGAATGAATAAGAATTTTAGAAGTTGGTGTGTTAGGTCCATATGTGTGCCAGAGAGAGGGCTTGTGGCACATGAATGTCAGTGAGTGCCTTTCTGTCCTTTATGAGGTTGAACAGCTCATCACAGTTTACCTGGGACTTTCTAGTTTCAGCACTGACTGTCCCCATCCCAGGAAAGCTCTCAGTGTGGGGCAAACCGAGATGGTTGGGTTCCCTACCGTAAGACTGAGCAACACCCCACTTTATGTCTTGTGGAAAGTCTATGCCAGCCCAGAAAATTCTGCTAAATCCTACAAAAAAAAAAGATGTTTCTCTAGCCACCTCTTGCTCCTATATCCTACTGAATTTTTATTTTTTGCCCTAAATCTTGAGTCTTTTCATTCATCTCCTCACTGGCATTTTAAAAATGTGGACTTTATACTCTCTCTTCTATTTCAAAAGAAAAGACAAACACTCACAAGGTCCTTTGTGTGTAGTAGAATCAACCAACAATTTTAGAGATTAGAGTACCACAGAAACACTGTGACATTCTAAACTGGAATATCAGATACTCTGGCTCCTCAAATTTCCAAAGCAAATCTACCAAGTTGAGCATCCACCTATTTTCTTTCTTCTGTCACCACCCGCCCCCCCAGCACCACCTCTGCTCACACACAGGCCCTGCCCCCCTTTCTGTTTACTCTTGATCAGAGTATTTTATATCTTGGGTTCATTTCCAGAAAGTTTGTTTCTATACAAAGACAGTTATCTTCCTCAGATGAATTCTGGAATGTGTAGTGAGATAATGTTTCTTTCATCCTTTCAACCAAGTGATAGGCATTTGGAGGAGAGGGGGAAAAAGTGTACTGGCTGGGAGGTGTCAGAATTTGAAGAAAAATAAGGAGACAAACATAACCCAAGAGAAGGATCAATGGCGCAAGATACATTTAAACGTTTAGATTGGGAATACATTAAGGAGGTGCTGAAATGCCCAGATACAGACTTGGGAATTTATCCCATAAGCAGTAAGAAGTTATAGTGATTTTAAGCAATGGAGTGATATGATTAAAATAAGCTTTTACATATTGTTAGCAAGCAATTATTTCCCTTTATTTTAATTATTTCAGATATAATTAATTATTATATCACTTTCTCATTCATCAACCTAAAATATAATCTTAATTTTTAATTCTATATTAGTGCAGAACTCTCCATGTTAGCAATTATATTGTATCTTCTTTTTTCTTTTTATTACCTAGAGTAGTTTTTAACTGAAAGGTAATGAAAATTAAGTTTCTATGGCTTCAAGCTAAGTTATTTTTATGAATTAATGTTATTATCAGGACATTTATTATTCAATATATTGTGTATTCGATTGTTATTTGAAAAAATAAATACTATTATGGAAAAAACCCCCAAAATGTAACAAAACTAAATTTCTAAAGTGGTAATACCACCTTATTTTTTATTTTCTCTCTGTGAATAATCTGGTTTTTTTCCAAGTGAAACTAAAGTAAATGAAATATATAAAGTAGACTATGTAGAACACTTTACATTTGATGGATTCTTAAGTTTTTGGGTGTGATACTCAGTGATATTTTAGATTCTTCCCTTGCCCTGGCAGAATTCTCATGGGACTTCATTTGGAAAATAATTGAAACAATTTTCTGTCTATAGATTCTCAAGTTCATTGTGGAAAAGTCATTTGCAGTCTGTTGAATCATCATTGAACAAGCGTTATTGTTCCTCTTTCTGATTTTAGTTCTTTGCTAGTGTTAAAATGAGAATACTTCTTGCTGATTTTTATATAATTTGTGTGTGTATATGTGTGATATATATATATATATATATATCACACATATACACACATACTCAAGAATATTTTTATCTCCCTGCTACTTTTAGTATCTTTTCTGTTCCTGGATCATTTATATACAAAATTTGAGCTAGATCTCTAGAAATATCATATCCATTTGCCAGCTAAATTTTGTCAAATGAATATTACTAAGCAACTGGTATTTTCCATCTGATTTTCTTATGAGACAAATACAGTTAAAAATACAATACTGTATAATGTACCCACAAGCTGACAGGCCTGCATCTATGTTCTTCATTCCTTTATATAAAAACCCATTAATAAGTTCCCATCTAAGTGAAGTTCAATGGAGAATGAAAAATGACACATACTGCATTACTCCAGTGTCACTACACAAAAAATTACTACACTGTACCCATGCTGCACTTCTTAGTTTTAAGCTTTTTTCTTCTTCTTTTTTTGAAGTCAGCCTATTTTAATGAGTAAAAGAGGAAGAATGAAAAAAAATTCCATGACCTCACTAATATAATCACCATGCATTTATAATGGCTTCAAGCTAAAAGCAATAAAATTATGACCAACATACACAGATATGTGTAGCCAAGTTGCCTGAGATATCCATTACCCCTAATTATTTATGCTTCTTTATGTAGGTCTGACTTTTTCAAATAATAGGTCAACAAGAATTTTGCTGAACACTAACAGGTTTTTTCATAAATCAACTCATCGTCAGGCTGAAATTTCCATCCTTTAAGAGTCAAGTACCCTTTACGATGAATGACTCAACCCCATTTAATTTGCTCTTTCTGAAATATTGTTCGTCAGGAGAAAAAGACTGCCACCCTGATGAGTCATCGGCAGCCACACTGGTAGCTGGCCTTCAGGCACAGCTCCATCCAGGCCTGGCTCATTTTTTTCAACATCTCCAGTTCTGTCCTTTGCATGCAAGCTGATGCTACACAGTGGGACAGGGACAGAGTGGATGTTGGGTCAAAATGGCTGAGCACTTATTCTCCTTTACAGATCAGCCAGTGGAGGTGGCCACTGGAGGGAAGGGGTGTGACCTTGGTGGTTCTCTGCAGGTGAAGCAATTCCTGAAGGGACTGAAAGCTGAAGGCAGCTGATGGCAGGACTCCCAGGAGCTGAGGCTGTCAGGCCTTTACTCCAGGGCGGGAGAACTGGGCAGCCCATTGCCATGGCTGCACATTTACTCCAGCCCCTAGAAAGTAACAAGTGAAACTGTTTTCATGAATATACTATGTGTATTGGTTGAACTCTGAAAGCTAATTACTTCCCAAGGTGACAACTGAACCCAAAGATTGGTTTGATTAATTCTGTGCTCTTCCGGCTGATCAGAGACAGATCAAAACAAAATGGAACCTTTTTCCTGCACTGGCCCAATCATTCCCTGTCAATCTCAAGTCGTGAAGAGGCAGAACACAAGGTCAAAATTCTTAATCCACCTCACATTTTAGCTTTATAAAACACATTAGTTTTTGGGTTACTAGCTAAGTCACATGAGAGCATAAAATCACTCTCCCCCCATACTAATAAAATGAACAAAAATAGTGAGAAAAGAAAAAAAGCCTTCACAAGCCACAACCAAATAAGGAAATGGGAACAGAGGAAAGCCATAAACCTCCAAAGTGAAGCTGAGGACAGAAACGGGATTCGGAGGAGGCAGGTGGTCTGCTGTGGGCCCCTGAGCCAGCTTTTTGTTCCCAGAATCAACTCTGGAAAAAGCATATGACTACAAAATTCCCTAAATTGTCACCAAAATCTGCTCCTTGGAAAAATGTGAACTGTGTACAAGTAGGCAACCTTTTTGATTTTTCCCCTTCGACTATTCTATATGGTTTGAGTTTCTTTATAGTGAGTGATAATATATTATTTTATTAAATAAGGATTATTTATGTGAAAAAATCAAAATAAGAAGTAAAAAATTGCTTCATGTGTCACATAAATAGTACCATTTAAAAGCATTAGGACAACGTACTTTTTGCTCATCAGATCTTGAACAGACACTCTTCCAAAAAAGAACCATTTTATTTAAAACAAGTAATAGAAAGTATATTGTATCAGTTTTCTGTATGAATTTATTCTAAGAGATTAGAATATTTCCTATATATCACCTTATTATTTTGTTTTATTTAAACATTATACAATGAAATAATAACTTTTCTCTCCCAAAGACCTCAATGTTACACCTTTTTTTGTCTATGAATATATAGCCTAGATAGTATTAGTGGCAAATAAAAACCATATATTTATTTAATTTTCACTGCTATGTATTCTTACTTTCCTAATTGTATAGAGAGTGTGAACATCACTCACTCTCATTCTTTATTTTTAAATTCCATTAGCTTAGCAACTAATTACTTCCCCCAGCACTGTGCAAAGCACTGTGGGAAATCCGGGAAACAGTGTCTGCTCCCACTGACCTCAGAGTAGCTGGTAATAAAATAGTCCCTAGAAGCTACTGTGTCAGCCAATAGCAGATGCTCCACAGGGAACTACTAGCTGGGCTCTCCCCTAAAAGCACTCCCTTAGGACCCATTATGTACAACAGTAGCCCAACTTTCATGGCTCAAAATAATGGTTCTAGAAGGCTGCCTGGTCTACATTCAGGGGATATATGGGGATATTGAGGTGCAGCAGATGATTCTCCTCCCTCTACACTTCTTCTTCTCTCCCATGATGCCTTAAGCAGCAAAACCTAAAAAGGAAGAAGTGGAGAGAAGAAGAGAGGAGAGGAAAAAGAAAACTTGGCTAAAAGGCAAAAGGAATACATGTAAGTAAATCCAGTCCTTAAAGATCATGCTATGTTAAGGCCATTCCACTGTCATCATTGGCTCCAATGTCCAAGGGCAGGAGAGGGATGTCTTAGCTCAAGCAGAGAGAATTTTTCCCCTTCCTCTGCCTTTTTGTTTTATTTAGACCCTCAACTGATTGGAGGATACCCAGAGCATTAGTGAGGGTGATCTTCTTGACTCATCAAAGGCTAATCTCTTCCAGAAACAGGCTCAGAGATACACCTAGAAATGTTATACCAGTTATCTGGGCATCCTTTAGTCCAGCCACGGTTACACATAAAATTAACCACCACACATCATTAACTCCTTCTGTGACCCTGGCAATCTTCTCAGCTTTTTTACACTTCAGTTTTCTTACCTATAAATTAGTGATAGCTAAGAACTGGCATTATTAGGGTCAATAAGAGAATTGAGTATGTGAGAGCATTTTATAAATGGTAGTATTATAAAAAATTAAATGCAACAGGATGTCCCAGTTGTACCCAGCCCAAACTAATTTAGAATCAGTTTGCCAAATCAGAAAGATGATGACTACTCCAGAAATCCATTTGCATGTTTTATTTTCAGACTGAAGGAGAAAGGAGCAGTGGGGTGTGGTTGTGCATGTGTGCATATGTGTGTGTGTGCATGTATGTAGCACTAAGGGATAATCTGGAGGAAGGAATAAAAGCAGAATAACCGAGGGAATAAATTGGCATCTGTTTCCGAGCAGGATGAGAAAGTTTATATCCCCAATGAGGGCAGGGATTAATGAAAAGGTGTTTACAAGAAATTCTGTGCATCTCTAAGTGTTATGGTTTCTTGGCTCAACTGACAAAATGTGACAGAATTAGAGAGCAGGCTCACTCTGTTTCCCCAAACTATTGAAGATTCTCACAAATGTTGAGGGCTAAATTCAACCAGCAGGAGAGAACTTCTATGCCTCTTGGGACAGCAGACAGAAGATGGCACCTGGTCAACCAGCACTCCCATGTGGGGCACCAGGGGGAGTGGCAACTCACTTGCAGTGGTCTGCAGAAAGCAGCTTTCCTCAAGGAAGCTGAATTGAAGAGTATGAACATACCGCTTCTGAGTGTGTAACAAAACACCTTCCCTGTGCCTGAGGTGTTGCATTAGCATGTGTCTACAACTAGCGAATTTTAGATGTGAATTTTAATATGTGTGCCCTCAGTTGAGTGAGGCTTGGGTATCTATAATAATAAAAGTGTAATATGCAAATCGACCGAATGGCCGAACAGCAAAACAACCGTCCGGATGACCACACTATGACACACACTGGTGCCAGGCCAGCCAAGGCAGGTGCGATGCGATTGGTTGGGGGCCCTGCCATCACCCCATGATCACCCCGCAGAGGGAGGCCCAGGCCACCATCTAGCTGAGTGATCAATGGGGAGGCTCTGCAATTGCCCCAAAGAGGGAGGCCTGGCCATCCTCTGAAGGGCGATCAATGGGGGTGGGGAGCTCTGCGATTGATAGTCCCACAGAGGGAGGCCCAGGCTACCTGGCCAGGCAGTGCTGCAGTGGGTGGGCGGGGCCTCCCTCTGAAGGGCAATAGATCGCAGAGCCCCAGCCAGGTGGGTGGGGCCTACCTCTTTGGGGTGATTGATCATGGAGCCCAGCGATTGATCACCCCACAGAGGGAGGCCCAGGCCACCTGGCCAGGCAGTGCTGCAGTGGGTGGGTGGGGCCTCCCTCTGCGGGGCAATCAATTGTGGGGCTCCTGGACTGTGAGAGGGCATAGGCTGGGCTGAAGGAATCCCCCCAAAGTGCATGAATTTCATGCACCAGGCCTCTAGTTTAACCATAATGTCATGAACAAGTAGCCACTTCATATCCCCACATCATATCCCCGTTTATGGATTAAATCCTTATTTATGAATACAGTCTCTTACGGAAAATAGAATATCAATAACATAAATGATTCTATGTAGAGAATGGCATATTTTATGTATCTTGTATTTCACATACAACTGAAACTGTGCCCTGCAACCCAAACTCCTAAAGCAAGGGTTTTCAAATCCTGAAGCCATGCAACCCCTTCTTCAAATGATATATTCTCTTTAATCCCAATATGAATTCCAATTGAAAGCTAACATTATGAGCAAAAAAAAAAAGTCATTACCTTTAGATCAGACACTGAAATTTTTTTATATAGAGAGAAGTATTTTATTGAGAAATAAATGATAGCCAATGCTGGGAAATTCACTGCTTCCCTGGTCCCTACAGAAGGTTAATATGTTGGCTGCAGCCTAGCATAAGCATAAGAGAGAAAAATTTGTGTTCCTAGGGCAAGCTGGGAAGGAAAAAAGGAAAGACCTACTATCGTCATAAATGTTTGGGTTCTGTGTTATATTAAGTGTATATATCAATGAATCTTACTGTCACATGTAAGTCAGACACAGCATATGGATACTCAAGACACAAGAGATGGAGATGATCCTGGGACTTCTCAAAAATAATTAACAGGTTTTTAAATGACCAGGGCTTTTTACTTGGTGTGGGCTTGAGCCCATTTTCCTTAGAGTTTGAATGGGAGGTAGGTTTGAGCTCACATTCAAAACACATTGATGAAAGCTGTTGGAAATGTATGCAGGGCCCCAGATCTCCATCCTCTGGTCAGTCTTAGTCCATGTGGGTGGCTCCTGAACCATCTCCATATATCTTCCAAGGAAAAGTGTGTGAAAAACAATAAACTGGACTATATTTAAAGTTATTTCCAGAAGGAAGAATTGAACTGAATTTTATACATTTGATGTAAAACTTATGTCTATGTTGTGTTCCTTTGTTGTCGTTTATGCCAAGTTCAAGGATTGTGCTTATGGGCTCCCCCCCCACCCCCGCCCCCCGAACACATTTACAGGGAATGAAATCTGGTATACCATCAGCCAATGTTCTATTTCTCTTTCTTTGCTAGCTCTAAGGCTAGGCAAAAAAGCACTCTCATTACCCAGAACTATAATGAACTTAGTCATTTTCCTACTGATGTGCAGAACTAGTCTTCGGTCAGACACGCAAACCATCCCTGTGAAAGACGGTATTCACTCAGTCATCACTTTGAGAGTTCAAGATGTTACGGGAAAGTCAGAAAATGACACAGCTTTACCTTTGATAACTTTTCAGTCTAGTGAGGAAGAAAGGCAAACAAAACAAGAGAGAGAGATTTATTATAGCATGATGCGATACATATTGCAAAATAGGCATAAAAATACTATGAAAACACAATGAAACAAAAACCAAAATCTGTTTGGCAAAGTCATCACCTGCCAGAAGCAACTTTCCAATCAATCTTGAGGATGAGTGAGAGTTAGTCACACAGAAAGAAGAGAAGTAGATGATGGAAGCTGGAGGGGATACACAGTCTGGAAGGAAGGACCAGCATGGACCGAGTATGGAGCCCAGTGTCTCAGCCTAACAATTAACAACTGAGCAGACTTTTAAGTGAAGAAAAGACTAAGGCCAAATGGACACATCTTTATTATTTTGACTTATACACCAAATAAAAAAGTGTCAATGTTTTCTTGCTGTGACTGTTAAATTTTTGTATAGTTTTCCTCAAGAGAACACAACCCACAGTCTCCTTACTTTTTCCCACTGTATTCTCAGAAATGGTTGGACTCAGGCAAATCTCTTATTGAAATGTTGCCAACTCTTTGGTCAGCAAACACCAATGGCAGACATGACAACAGAAATTTGACATTGTAAAGTTTTCCAACTATATTCAGGGGAAATGGCATAAATCAAGTCAGGTTTCAACATGCTTATACACAGTGAGCTTTCAACCATTTAAAATTTCACTCATCGTTACTAATTATAATTCTATATGTTTTTTGAAGGCTTTTTAGTTCAACCCTAACATTTTGCTCTCGGCTGACACTTGGCCTTTCCCTTCAAAACTTCATAAGATCTAGAATCAGGTAAAACCAGTTCAGCAGATTTTGTAGAGGGTGAGTTACAATCTCCTATACTGTCCCATACTCCAAACACTTACCCCCAAATTGATGGGTGCTGCTGCTGGAATGTCAACATTCTCAGAAGTACTGTCAACAAAAGCAGGGCTGGTCTCCAAGATATTCAAAACAAGTAACTGAATAAGGTACTATTTTCAAATATGACTTCTCTATAGCAGATTTTGAAATTATCGGCCACATGTAATTTTATTTATCTGGCCTCTCTCAGAGAGAAAACCTCTCAGAACTACATGCACTGCTAATATATCATTATTTTTTTCTTAAATGATAGGTCATGAGAAATTTTGAGGTCAGTGAAATTGCCTGAAAAGTCATGCAAAATTATAATCGTTTGTAGTTCTAACAGGCAAAGAAAAAGAGTATTCATAAACTCCCACAGACAGTCATGAAATTAAAAACTGGAAAAACATAAAGCATTTTAGTTCCATTCATTTTAATGTGCCGCTAGAAAGTGGCCCTTCAGAAGACTGAGTAAACTTAAATATATCCTCACAGAGGCAGATAATTTTAATACTGGGCAGGACTTCAGACATTATCTATACCAACCTCTTGATTTTATAGATGAGTAACTGAGGTTCATAAAAAATAAGTGGCAGAGTTCCCTGTCTGGATGGCTCAGTTGGTTGGAGCGTCGTCCTGTGCACCCAAAGGTTGCGGGTTCAATCCCCAGTTGGGTAAGTGATGGATGTTTCTCTCTCACACCGTCCGGATGACCACACTATGACACACACTGGTGCCAGGCCAGCCAAGGCAAGTGCAATGCGATTGGTCGGGGGCCCTGCCATCACCCTATGATCACCCCGCAGAGGGAGGCCCAGGCCACCAGCTAGCTGAGCGATCAATGGGGGGGCTCTGCAATTGCCCCAAAGAGGGAGGCCTGGCCATCCTCTGAAGGGCGATCGATCACCCCACAGAGAGAGGCCCAGGCCACCTGGCCAGGCAGTGCTGCAGTGGGTGGGTGGGGCCTCCCTCTGCGGGGCAATCAATTGTGAGGCTCCTGGGACTGTGAGAGGGCATAGGCTGGGCTGAGGGAATCCCCCCCCCCCAAGTGCATGAATTTTCGTGCACCGGGCCTCTAGTCAATAAGAAAGTTTATCCCAGTGATAAGACAGAACATGTATTTCATTTGTCAATACCAGCAGTTTAAAAACTCCAGGGAAAACAAAAAGCTGGACAAGAATTCCATAGTTTAAATAAAAAGTAAGCTAACACATGATATGAGGTTTGAGCATTTGATGGAAAAGATATTTGTCTCTGACGCATACAATATTCTTTGAGTTGCACCCGTTTGGCATTACATTTCACTCTGGGTTAGGCACACTCCTCGCTTCTGAAGTGAATTATGCCATAAATGCTATTTCAATTTCCAACTTTTAGGTAAAACATAAAAAGTTTATTAAATATATAAATGCAAAAGTAATCTGACAAGGGCTGTCAGAAATCTGGAGAAAGAAAAGGGAAAATATGGGCTCTTATTTCTTCATTTTCATAGTAAATATTCTTGAGAAACAGTAAATTCATGGATCAAGAAAATAGAGGTTCCTAAATTCATTAGGAGAGCTGCAATGACACACTGCAGCTCTTGATTTTTGATGGGCATTACGTAGAGGGACACCTTTTGGAAATATTAAACGGTATGTTTTTACCTATCCTATCCTTTTAACTAAGACACTCCTTTCAGGTTGAAAGACACAAGACAATCCTATCTTCCAGGAACCGAAGTCTAAGGGTAGCAAATCCTTAGTTTTCACTCAAAAGCTATAGACTAGATAAACCAATAGATTACAAAATGTTATATATTTAGGGAGAACCATTTGTTCATTCCCCCTTTCCCTCCCCTACCGTTACATATAAAGGTGAGGGAGAAGGAGAGCATTGGACAGTTACAGTAAGAAGCAGAAGTAATCAACGTTCACTCTGAGCCAAAGACAAGTTTGGGGATTTTAAAGCAAAGAGAACCTGGTGCCTGCTTACAGGGAGGCCGCAGCCTTGAAGGAACCACTAGGCTAGAGGACAAAAGGCCCCTGGAGGATTGCAGATAAAGAAGGACTAGGCGCTCTGTGAAAGACAGTGCAATCCACAGGGGAAGGTCCAGGCCTTCCTCCAAACTACACAAGGATATAGAAGTTAACTGAGAGTGATCTCCTGGCCGGACAGCACCAGCAGAAAGGCATGCGGATCCTATAACTAGAGCTCAAAGAATGGCCAATAGCCAGACTACACATTGACACCTGAAGGCATGCCCAGAAGCCAACCAAGACCCAGCATCGCCTCCCAACAACATGACTTCTACAAGTGCTTCCCACCTGTTGTGGCTGAATTGTGTCCCCCAAATTCAAACCCCCAGTACCTGACTGTATTAGGAGATAGGGTTTTTTTTTTTTGTTTTTTTGTGTTGTGTTTTGTTAATCCCCACCAGAGGATATTTTTTCCATTGATTTTTTTTTTGAGAAAGTGGAAGGGAAGGGGAGAAACAGAGAGAGAGAGAAATATCCCTTCTGCACATGGCTCAACAGGTTCCAGGAATCAAGCCTGCAACCAAGGCATGTGCCCTTGATCAGAATCAAATCTGGGACCCTTCAGTCCAAGGGCTGCCACTCTAACCACTGAGCAAAACCTGCCAGGGCTGAATATAGGGTTTTAAAAGAGATAATTAAGTTAAAATAAAGTCCTTAGAGTGGGCCCTAATGCATAATGACGGGTATACTTGTAAGAGGAAATCTGGACACAGACATGCATGGGGGGAATACCTGTGAACATGAAGACAACTCCATAGAAGCCAAGGATAGAGGCCTCGGGAGAAACTAACCTTACCGACACCTTGATCTTAGACCTTCAGCCTCTAGAACTGTGAAAAAATAAATATCTATTGTTATAACACCCAGTTTGGGACGCCTTGTTATGAGACATAGCAGGCTAATAAACCATGCTAATTACAAGTGCCGTTCTGAGGAAAAGAGGGCTAGCAAATTATTCATAAAAGAACTGTGATTAAATCCTCCAAAACAGAACCTCTTAGAAATTCCAAGATTATATGTTCTGCTATCAGATGAAATTACAATAGAGATTTAATTAAAGATTACAAAAATAAAAACTAAATCACCTCTGATTTTTATATTATCATTCTGTACCTCAGAGCCTATAAATTCTACAGGGAAATTACTTTGGATACATTGCATAAAGTTAAAGGCATGAAAATGGCAGCTATTTATTGAACTAAGAAACTAAAAGCATAGCAATTCCTATTTATAAAGTTACTTTCCATATTATTTAGTTTATTGAAAGATTATTGAAATGGATTGACTTTTATTAGTTTGGTTAGAAAGCTAAAAGATTTAAGAAATTGGACAATATTTACAGTTAAATATTTTTTTCGATATTGGTTTGATGACAGATTCATTTCTAAGTCATTCATGTATTTGTCAAGCATGTAAGGCAATATGAATAAAAATTTGGAGTCATGAAAAATGGTAGATATCCCTGTTTTGCCACTAGAACAATTTGTGGCTTTAGGCAATTTACCAAACCTCTTGTTAGCATTCATTTCCTTGCCTGTAAAATGTAGTTAAAAATGAAATCTAATTCATAGGGGTTTTGTGGCCTAAATCATTAGGAGAGCTGCAATGACACACTGCAGCTCTTGATTTTTGATGGGCATTACGTAGAGGGACACCTTTTGGAAATATTAAACGATATGTTTTTACCTATCCTATCCTTTTAACTAAGACATTCCTTTCAGGTTGAAAGACACAAGACAACCCTATCTTCCAGGAACCGAAGTCTAAGGGTAGCAAATCCTTAGTTTGCACTCAAAAGCTATAGACTAGATAAACCAATAGATTACAAAATGTTATATATTTAGAGAGAACCATTTGTTCATTCCCCCTTTCCCTCCCTCCTGCCAGGCAGGGGGGCGCAGCCTAAGGTCCCCCAGCCCGGCCTCAGGTCTCCCGTCAAGCCCCGCCAGGTGGGGGGTGTGGCCTCAGGTCCCCTGGCCCAGCCTCAGGTCCTTTAGCCCAGCCTGAGGTCCCTTGGCCCCCAGCGTGAGGGCGCAAGGATATGATGACCATTTGCATATTAGCTCTTTATTATATAGAGGAGGACAGTTACAGTAAGAAGCTGAAGTAATCAACGTTCACTCTGAGCCAAAGACAAGTTTGGGGATTTTAAAGCAAAGAGAACCTGGTGCCTGCTTACAGGGAGGCCGCAGCCTTGAAGGAACCACTAGGCTAGAGGACAAAAGGCCCCTGGAGGATTGCAGATAAAGAAGGACTAGGCGCTCTGTGAAAGACAGTGCAATCCACAGGGGAAGGTCCAGGCCTTCCTCCAAACTACACAAGGATATAGAAGTTAACTGAGAGTGATCTCCTGGCCGGACAGCACCAGCAGAAAGGCATGCGGATCCTATAACTAGAGCTCAAAGAATGGCCAATAGCCAGACTACACATTGACACCTGAAGGCATGCCCAGAAGCCAACCAAGACCCAGCATCGCCTCCCAACAACATGACTTCTACAAGTGCTTCCCACCTGTTGTGGCTGAATTGTGTCCCCCAAATTCAAACCCCCAGTACCTGACTGTATTAGGAGATAGGGTTTTTTTTTTTTGTTTTGTTGTGTTGTGTTTTGTTAATCCCCACCAGAGGATATTTTTTCCATTGATTTTTTTTTTGAGAAAGTGGAAGGGAAGGGGAGAAACAGAGAGAGAGAGAAATATCCCTTCTGCACATGGCTCAACAGGTTCCAGGAATCAAGCCTGCAACCAAGGCATGTGCCCTTGATCAGAATCAAATCTGGGACCCTTCAGTCCAAGGGCTGCCACTCTAACCACTGAGCAAAACCTGCCAGGGCTGAATATAGGGTTTTAAAAGAGATAATTAAGTTAAAATAAAGTCCTTAGAGTGGGCCCTAATGCATAATGACGGGTATACTTGTAAGAGGAAATCTGGACACAGACATGCATGGGGGGAATACCTGTGAACATGAAGACAACTCCATAGAAGCCAAGGATAGAGGCCTCGGGAGAAACTAACCTTACCGACACCTTGATCTTAGACCTTCAGCCTCTAGAACTGTGAAAAAATAAATATCTATTGTTATAACACCCAGTTTGGGACGCCTTGTTATGAGACATAGCAGGCTAATAAACCATGCTAATTACAAGTGCCGTTCTGAGGAAAAGAGGGCTAGCAAATTATTCATAAAAGAACTGTGATTAAATCCTCCAAAACAGAACCTCTTAGAAATTCCAAGATTATATGTTCTGCTATCAGATGAAATTACAATAGAGATTTAATTAAAGATTACAAAAATAAAAACTAAATCACCTCTGATTTTTATATTATCATTCTGTACCTCAGAGCCTATAAATTCTACAGGGAAATTACTTTGGATACATTGCATAAAGTTAAAGGCATGAAAATGGCAGCTATTTATTGAACTAAGAAACTAAAAGCATAGCAATTCCTATTTATAAAGTTACTTTCCATATTATTTAGTTTATTGAAAGATTATTGAAATGGATTGACTTTTATTAGTTTGGTTAGAAAGCTAAAAGATTTAAGAAATTGGACAATATTTACAGTTAAATATTTTTTTCGATATTGGTTTGATGACAGATTCATTTCTAAGTCATTCATGTATTTGTCAAGCATGTAAGGCAATATGAATAAAAATTTGGAGTCATGAAAAATGGTAGATATCCCTGTTTTGCCACTAGAACAATTTGTGGCTTTAGGCAATTTACCAAACCTCTTGTTAGCATTCATTTCCTTGCCTGTAAAATGTAGTTAAAAATGAAATCTAATTCATAGGGGTTTTGTAAGGATAAAATTAATGGCTCTGAAAAAATACAGTAAGTAGCTGAGATAAATGAGAAATTAGTTTGAAATGTCAACTGGGACCAGACTATAGAGAATTTTTGATGTCCAAATTATAGAGTTTGCACTTGATTTTTAGGTAAGGAAGAACTTTAATACAAAAGTGCTATGGTTGAGAAGGCCCAGTCTTCTATATTTTATATATTTACTAGTGGCCCGGTGCACAAAATTCGTGCACATTAAAAGGGATTTAATTAGAGGAAATATTGCTATTTGCCCTTTCTCTATAATAGAAGTGTCAGAGATTAAAGAAAATTAGTAAATGTATATGAAAATCTCCCTCCTGTCAGAGTCTGGGGTGCACTGTGGACCCAAAGTCAAGTCCCTCCCCACGCACGTGTGCCTCAAAATCATGTGAGACCCAGACCCAGCCTGCCCCACCCCCGTCAAGACCCTCAGGGTGGGGGATGCAGCTTCAGGTCCCCTGGCCCAGCGCTGGGAAGGGGGTTTAGTCTCAGGTCCCCCGTCAAGCCCCACTGGGCAGGGGGCGCAGCCTCAGGTCCCCCGGCCCAGCCTCAGGTCTCCCGTCAAGCCCCGCCAGGTGGGGGGTGCAACCTCAGGTCCCCTGGCCCAGCCTCAGGTCCCCTAGCCCAGCCTCAGGTCCCTTGGCCCCCAGCGTGAGGGCGCAAGGATATGATGACCATTTGCATATTAGCTCTTTATTATATAGGATAGTTTGAGGATAATTGTTCACTGTTAATCTTTTGAGTTAGGGGTTCAGTGGGGCAAAGTATCAAGACACCTGTAATCGCCCTAACCGTTTTGGCTCAGTGGATAGAGAGTCAGCCTGCGGACTGAAGGGTCCCAGGTTCGATTCCGGTCAAGGGCATGTACCTTGGTTGCGGGCACATCCCCAGTAGGGAGTGTGCAGGAGGCAGCTGATCGATGTTTCATTCTCATCGATGTTTCTAACTCTCTATCCCTCTCCCTTCCTCTCTGTAAAAAATTAATAAAATATATTTTAAAAAAAGACACCTGTAATCTTCCAGTAAAACTTAGTCATATATTCTACTTTCCTATTATGATAAGTTACCATCCTGATTTTAAATATACATTATATCTTATGCACCCAGATCTCCCTTCAGAAATGAAGGGCTCGTTCTCCCAGCTGCTTGGAGTGCTCATGGAAGACCATCAGCAGTTGTCTGCAATTCTGGGGAATTGTCTCCCCTAAGGAGAGCCACTTCACACAAATTTATCACGCCAGGGGCACCTTATATCTGATGATGATGAAGTGGTCCCTTGTGAGCAACTGACAGAGGAAACAGGAAACAATCATGATTCATGGGTTGTTTGGCTCAGTATGTGGGTGCAAGTTGGAAATGGCTGGAGGTTGTACTTGAAAGAAGGTAACCTTGAAAGAATGTAGTGAGGAAAAATCTTCCCAAAGAGCAGAGCTCTAGTCAGTACAGCTGGTCACCCACACTGTGTGGAAAAGGAACAGACATTAAACTACATAGACAAAACCACCATCCAGGGACTTTAGCTATCCTTGTCAGTTGTCCCAGAGTTTAACAACAGGTCCATGACTACATTAGCCATGGTGGCAGGGCTGGAGGCTTTGCAGGGCCAAACAGCATTGGCTCTCATAGCAGTAGACTAAGTACTGCCACTAATACACGGTCCAAACCAGTGATGCAGTCCAATGATGAGCCCGCACCTGGCACAACCTTTGAGTTCACCAATTAGCCACATGGTGGCAAATTGAGGAGAGGAGACACCTTCCACCCAGGAAGCAACACTGATTTATTTTGATAAATATAGATTTATATTCTTATTATGGGTTTTTGTTTTCTCCTGCAGAGTAGCAGCCAATGGCACCATCTGAGGAGTTAAAAACTGTTTAATCTAACACATAGGGTACTCCTTCATAGCAAAATATGTGCAGGTGTGAGGTATGATCGTGGGATTCATTGTCTCTATACCACCCAAAAGCTTCTGGACTAATCAAATGATGGAAAGAGATGGTGAAAACTCAAATAAAGCACCAGCCTGGAGAGGGTAGCTGGGAGGATTTTGTGCCATCTTCCAGGATGCAGTGTGTATTCAAAGCTTTTATATGGTGTGGTGTCTTCAGAAGGTGGAACACCTGGACCTAGAATCTAAGTGGTAAGAAGAGGAGACACTGCTACTATCACTGCTAGTGATATAGGTGAATTTGTGTTTTCCATTCTTACAACTCTGGATTGTGAGGGTTTAGAAGGCCTGGTTCCCAAAGGGGGAACGCTTCCATCAGAGGACACAAAAAGAGCTCCATTTAAATATAAAAATCCATTGCAAGTGGGGCACTTTGGGAAAAATCCAGTAGAGGAGTCACCATCTCAGAAGGAATAATTGATCCTGACGACCAGGTAGGGCTGCTGCTACACAATGGGTATAGGTAGAAATATGTTCCAACTAAGATAATCTACTTGGGCACCTCTTGGCATTTCTGTGCACAACGTTTATTGTCAACAGTAAAAATGCAGCAGTCATGGCAGGGAAAAGACTTTCAGGAATCGGGGTCTCAGTCATATCACCAGGCAAGCCACCAACAACACTAGAGAAGCTATCTTAAGACCAAAGAAAACTGAAAAGGCCAGTGGAGCAGGGAGACACTACCAGTTGTGGCTCAGAGATCAACTGCAGAGGTGGGTCCTCTCACTAATTTACCTGAAGGAGCCCTGCCCAAATCCCGTACAGAGATGTGATTCTGAGCGGTGTGACTTGTGCGTGCTGTACCGTCACCCAGCTCCCCCTTCTAGATGCAGGGAGTGCTTCCTGCAAAGATCCTTCTCTGGTGAGCCCTTTCCCAAAGGCACTTTGTGAAAGAGAACTGCCTCCTCCAAGGGCACATTGTCTTCCCCAGGAGACACACAATGACTGATCAGCAGGAGAGTTCCTGAGCCCCTCACCCCAACTCATGACAACTGTGAAATGACATTTGAGCTCCAGAGCTCTTCATGTGATTTGCTGAGACCTTGTTGAGACCACGACACAACTCACTTTCTCCTTTGCCCACTCCTGCATCCTCACCTTCCTTTCTGTGGTTTCAGGAGCACCCCTAATCAATCTCCTGTGTGAGAGCCTCCATCTCAGAATTGGCTCCTGGTGGTCTTAACCTATAATAGATACTAACTGTGGGACATAAAAAGCCAGCCAGCCTCAGAGAAATAGAAAAAAGGAGAGGGAAAAGGGATCCAAACTTAGTAAACTACCAGAATAAGAAGGTCAAGTAGCCCTAGTCAGTTTGGCTCAGTGGATAGAGCGTCGGCCTGCGGAGTGAAGGGTCCTAGGTTCGATTCCAGTCAAGGGCACATGCCTGGGCTGGGGGCTTGATCCCTGGTTGGGGGCATGCAGGAGGCAGCCAATCAATGATTCTCTCATCATTGATGTTTCTATCTCTCTCTCCCTCTCCCTTCCTCTCTGAAATAAAAAAAATATATGTATATTTTTTTAAAATAAGGTCAAGTCGTCAAAGAAGCAAGTCAAGCTGGGAATGGTTCCTACATAAAGTCCAACATTTATACCAAGGGGGACTACATTTAAAATCTAAGAATAGCAAAGAGCACTTTTCCATTTCCTTCCTTCTTGTTACATTGAAAAAGAATATATTGGGAGTATTGGGAAAATAATGGAGTCATATCTCATACCTGATTGCTCATATATCATCTATCTGTATGAGAGTCTTTTCATAAAACAAAACAAAACACCAATTCTGTGTTGCCCCAACAGGCAAAGGAATGTACAATCCAACACTGTGCTATTAAAAATTATTTATAGCCGAAACCGGTTTGGCTCAGTGGATAGAGCGTCGGTCTGTGGACTGAAGGGTCCCAGGTTCGATTCCGGTTAGGGGCATGTACCTTGGTTGCGGGCACATCCCCAGTGGGAGATGTGCAGGAGGCAGCTGATCGATGTTTCTCTCTCATCGATGTTTCTAACTCTCTATCTCTCTCCCTTCCTCTCTGTAAAAAATCAATAAAATATATAAAAAAAAATTATTTATAAATAGTTCCAGTCACTTTCCCTAAGTATGCATGTACTTAAATAAATAAGTAATAAATAAAATAAAACAGATAATATGTTAAGGCACTAACAAATATATGAGCATAATGAATTTTCCAATTTCTCTGTAAGTGCAAATATCGCTATCCTATAGAAAGCTCTAATTTGATGAGGTACAAAGTGCTTGTATAAGGCTCAAGGTAATCGGAACAACAGAGAGTATCTACCACCACTACACAAACTCTCCATCACCAAGTTAACAAGTGTCGAGTATCAACAGTGGTTTACTCCTGGGAAAGGGGCAAGAGATGGGGAGGAATCCTCTCTGAGGCCACAGTGCAAAGGGAAAGCTTACAGCTGTAAGTGGAAGAGAATGAAAAGACTACCTAAGAGAACCAGCACCACTTCAAACAGAAGGTAATGCTGGAGGAATGTGAAGTGTATAATACACCGCGGATAACCATAGAAACAACTACAACAAAAAATACCCAGAACTAAATCAACTACTTATTAGATTTACTATACTCCCATGAAAGTCCACAGAAGAAAAAGAGTGCCCATATCTAGGCATACAAATGATTTACCTCTATCTCTACTGTCCTGCATAAAATATCTAGTTTCCATAAAAAATTAAATTAAATTAAATGAAAAAATTACAAGATAGGCAAAGAAACAAGAAAAAAAAGCCACAGATACTGGAATCATTAGTACAGAATTAAAATAACTATTACTATTATTAATAGGTTAAGGATTCTAGTAGAAAAGATGGACAATAGGGATGATCAGGTGGATAATTTCAGCAGACAGATGAAAAATATAAGAAAGCATCAAATGAAAATTCTATAATAAAGGAACAGTATGAAAGATGTGGAATGTCTTTGAAGAGTACATCAGTGGATCAGCAAAGCCGAGGAATTAAATAAGAAAACCCGAAAATCAGTCAATAAATTTACTCACAGTGAAACACAGAGAAAAGGTGAAATATTTTTAAAAAGAGAGCATCCAAAAGCTATGGGATAATATAACATACAGGTATTTAAAATCTCAGAAGTAGATAAAAGAGAGAGCAACACATACAAATATTTGAAGAATAATGGCTATAAATTTTCCAAAAATCAATGACAGTTCCAACACCACAGACCCCAGGATCTCAGATGATACAAATAGAATAAATATTAAAAAGAAAGAAATCTAGGTATATCATGTATTCTCTTCAAACTAATGAGAAAGAGAAAAATTTAAAAAAAAATCCAGTGGGCCCAGCTGACGTGGCTCAGTGGTTGAGCATCGACCTATGAACCAGGAGGTCATGGCTCACTTTCCGGTCAGGGCACAAGCCTGGTTTGCAGGCTCGATCTTCAGTGTGGGGCATGCAGGAGGCAGCCAATCAATGATTCTCTCTCATTACTGATGTTTCTATCTCTCTCTCCCTCTCCCTTCGTCTCTGAAATCAATAAAAAATATATATATTTAAAAAATAGCCAGAGGAAAAATACACATCATATCAGAACCGATACAAGCCAGAAAACAATGAAGAGATGTCTTTAGAGCAGTGACAGAAAAACAACTTTCAATGCAAAACTTACACTGGTACAGTCACACTGGATAGTATCCATCACTGGGAGGAAAAACAGATAAAATGTCTGAATGAACAAGTGAGTTTACACAACAAATAGAAGTAACAGAGACATGTATAGATTGTATGACTACCAAACACACTGTGCTTAGGAAAGAGAATGAGATATAGTTCACAATAACATTTAAATAAATCAAAATACCTACACAAAAAATAAACACATGGCCCTAGCCAGTTTGGCTCAGTGGATAAAGCATCGGCCTTTAGACCAAAGGGCCCTGAGCTCAATTCCGGTCAAGGGCATGTACCTCCATTACAGTCTCCTCCCAGGCCTGGGCCCTAGTCAGGCTCATGCAGGAGGGAACTAATCAATGTGTTTCTCTCACATCAATGTGTCTCTCTGTCTTTCCTCTCTCTTCCACTCTCCCTAAAAATCAATGGAAAAAATGTCTCCGGGAAGGATTAACCAAAAAAAAACCCCAAACACACACATTTTCTTAGGACACACAAGGCAGAGGGGAAGTACATTAAACACAATAGAATAAATATTGTTCCACTTATCTTTTGTTGAGTAACCACTCTAAAACTTAGTTGCTAAAAACAACAATCATTCATTTTGCTCACATATCTGTGAGTCAGGAATTCTGGCATGGCTTGAGTAGGAGACATCTGTGCCCCTTCGTGTCCAGAGAGGTATTTGATGTTGAGTTGTCCCAGACCTCACCATTCATATTCTGACACCATGGCAGAGACGGGGGAAGACTTGGCTCAGTGGGGATGCCCTATTGCTCCATTCTACACTCAGGGTCTGTCAATGTGGTTCTCCAGCAAGGGTGTCAGATCATGAGAGCAACACAGAAGCTGCCAGTATCCTTAAAGGCAATTTTTGAGGTTTATGTAGCATCACTGCCATCATAGTTAGCATTCTATAGTTGGAATCAGATAGTTGGGTCATAGGCCAACCTATATTCAAGGTAAATAGAAGCAGACCATCTTTTGATGGGAGAAGTGTCATTATTTACAGTCATCTTTACTCAATCATTGTTGTCTACAGAGGAAGAGAAATGGGAGCAGCGTTTGAAGATAAAAGGAAATATGTACATTAAATAAAAGAAGGTCTGGAAAAATAGCAGTGATAATGTGCCATGTACTGAGAGGAATGTATCTGATATCTTAAAAATCAGATTCAGATTTTAAAGGATGAAGAATCCCATGCTAAGCCTGCCTCTAGTCTAATTGTTTCCGAAGGACCATTCTTTATTGCCAAAACATGACCAATATATCCATGGTAATCATAATACATGCTTAAGCAGGGATAGTATTGTTTAGCATAACAAAATCCCCTTACACCTTCCAGATTGGAGCAGATATTGCAAAATCTTAATTTATGTTAAATCTGTATGGTGTTTATATAAGTATATGCAATATTTTAATAGTTTCTGTGAATTAAAAATATTTCATAATTTAAAAAAATTAACATCTACCATTGCTGAATAGTCATCTAGGTAAAAATTAAGTACCAACATTTTGAGAGCATAATCAACACCAAAATTGTGAAGGAAAAATGGTTAATCTAATTTAAACCACCTCTAAAACTAAACAGAGACACAGCCACATTTTGTAAACAAAGGCAATTTGCACACTCATTTTCCTTGGCTTACCATGGAATACAAACACATACCATTGGGAGGGATATTTTGTTTTAAGAAATAAAACAACATCCTTTTCTTAGAGGAATATTACAGTTTATAGGCAGAACTCTATAAAATTGAGCATTCATTGCTGGATTCAGAATTTTGTGTTTAAGAAATTATAACAAATGTCTAAGGAAGACATTTCTACAATAGACATTTTTGCACCAATTTGCATATAATGTATTCAATACCTGTTATATACTCAAGGCAATTCAAAAAGCTTCTGGAATCTGGAATCAACTAACAATGTGATAGCAACAATAAGATAAGGGATTTACTTCCCTTCTCCAAGTTTTACAGCAGGGGTTGGACTACAAATCTCCTAAGGTCTTTTCCACAAAAGTTTCATCTTAAATAAAAAGTCTTGGCAGAACAAACAATAAAATTAAAGCTGGCATATGATAGAGCCATACATCAGATCATCAAGTAATAAATATAGTTCCCCAGAGGAGGGTGATATTGAAGCAGGATACTGAAAGCTGGAACTAAGCAGAAAGAGGGGGGTGAAAATTGACCTAGAATTCAATGAACAGTATATGAGTAGGTACAGAGATAAGTAAAAGAAGCCCTTATAAAATTATACAAACATTATGAGAAAAGCTAAAGAAACAAGAACAAAGCGTCGCCCAGATCAGTCAGTACACCAACTTTGAGCAGTCAGAGGTTGCAACTGGTGGCTGAATTCTAGCCTCGGGTTTGGTTTGGCAAGCAGAGTAGTTTTCAAATATTTACCAGTTGCCCACATTTAAAAAAAAATGGAGACTTTCCCTAGCTCTCAAAGTATCTGACAAAATTGGCCTCACTCACACAGGGCAAATATCGGTTGGAACCAAGTAGATCCGTTTCCTGTTGGATGAAGCGTTCACTCTGCAGTTATCCACCATTCCCACTACTTTCTATTACATTTGACAAGTTTTACTCAGTTACCTATCTTCCCCACCTAGCCCTGTTGCCATTTCAATATAAGCCACAGAAAAGGTCAATCTTTAAGAAGTCACAGATATCACAATGGCCAGGCAATGAAATTTGAATTTTATCCTATCAGATTTTACCACATGCAGTTTTTGACAAGTGGTTTATGTTTTTGAAATTAATTTTTTTTAATATTAAAAATAGTTCTAGTTAAGTGACTGAAGATATTAAAATCAAAGAAAGGTCTCCTCAGGAATTGGGAAAAGATAGAATTATGAGACAAGAAGGAAGTCGATTTTAGATGGACATTGCTTTCTGAGAGGTGGGCACAGAGTATTTAAAAAAATAGAGCAGTAAAAGAAAGCAAATGCTGGCCAAGTTCTGGGAAGGCTGAGGGGAGGAAATGTAAGGTAAATCAGGGTGTTCCTGTTCTGCAGGTCAGTCTCGCAGGAGTAGCTCTCTTCTGGTACAAAAGAGGAAAATTTATACTTTATTTTTAGGCAGTTAGGGGGGAAGGTAAAGTTTTTCCTGCATTAGTGGTTTTTAATGGCCTTTAATTCAAAATAATTCTTATGCCCAAGTGGCATGTTTGGGGTGGTATATTTGGGTACTCTTCTAAGTATTGATGCTCCCCCTCATCCATAGCTAGTGTTCTTTAAAATGAGGGAAGTAGGTTGAAATTGGGGATGATTACTGGAAATTCATCCTCCCTACTGGACAAACAATGCAAAAGGAATTTCTATTGATAAATGCAAAGCATTCTTTTCATTGGTAAAAGCACTGTGTGTTTATTTGTTTGTTTTAATAAATAAAGGAACTGAGTTTTGTTTACTAAAACTTAAGATAATTCATTATCATGCCTTGAATGTTGCAATTTTAAATCTCTATTTTCCTCTCTGCATGTATTCCACATAGGGATAACTCTCTTTGATTGATGAAAACCCAATTATCCTATTCAGAAACCTGTTAATCAAGATTACTAACATAAAATGTTATTTTAAATACAGCCTACTTTCATTCTGAGCCTACTGCATCTGAATGTTAAAGGACTTCATTGAGTCCTCCAAATAACTTTGTTTCAGTAATGTGTTGATGACAGCCATTTGCTGGCTCAAATTTAAATTTTCTTTGCCTGGGCTATTTAAATTATAATTGGCACTGACAGCCAGTGGTCACAAAGAGACCTAGTTACACAATGTGTATTCTTAGCAACAGAAAAATAATGAGAGAAAAATCACTACAGCAGAAACACCAGAGAGCAGACTTAATATGGCCTGATGAACATCTAGAGAATATGCATTTAATATGACTAAAATCATACCTGGTCTCAGTAGCAATATTCATCAATCTCATTATTCCTACTGTTAAGAAGACAGTTAAAAACTGCAATAATTATAGCAACCTCTGAAATGCTATTCTCTTTTGTGATTGAGGCAGGACAGTAAGAAGCTAGGAAAATTCCTTGGCAAATGGATGGGGAAGCTGAGACAGATAGTTAAAGGCCGAGCAATTTACCGCCAGATAATAAATCACAAGGCCTTACCTTCCCTAACCAAGGACAGTAGGAGCAAATGGTTTACACATTCCAGCTAAAATTTCCACCTTTAGAAAACAGATTAAAACACTTAAGATTAAGTGTGTGTTCTCCCTTGAGCATGCCCATGCCTTTATCCCACCCACTCATCCTTCTTCCTAAGTGTGTATCCTTGCTTTCTTTCTCCTAAGCTCTAAGGGTTTCTTCAAGACTTGCAACCAGGGAAGCATCAGGCAGTGGTAACTTGTCCTAGGCTAACCCCTGAACCTGTTTCCAAGGGCCCTTTTTTGCTTCTGTAACTTGTTTCCTGAGTCCACACAGCCCAGCTGGCTCACTGCTTCTGCCTCTATGACTTTCTTTCTAAAGGGCCAAGGCCACTCCATGTTGGCTCACTCCTGTTTTTATGATCTGGCCTCTTCTATCTTAAGCTCTATCTTGGTTTCACTGTCCCAGCTTTAATAAATGTACTCTCAAAATCACCTGGACTCATGTCATGAAATCATTCCTGCATGAAGACAAGAACCCACACATTCCCAACCGTGCCGT
This sequence comes from Myotis brandtii, assembly GCF_000412655.1. Lineage (NCBI taxonomy): Eukaryota > Metazoa > Chordata > Mammalia > Chiroptera > Vespertilionidae > Myotis > Myotis brandtii. Next base: position 9,369,830 of record NW_005369942.1, read on the forward strand.
GGCAGACCTGCCTTGGTTCCAGTCCCTTTACAGACACGATGATCTAAATATGATTTATTGCCTTTGTTTTTATTTATATGGTTTTTGCCAATACTCATTAAGCACCTATACTACTCTGAATATTTTACATAAACTTTCAATATTGCAATAAAAACTGACAAAGTTTCTGTTTTCTTTTTCTTTGCCATGTACATTTATATTATACCAGTGGTCATTTTAGCACTGCTTATGAAATCAGCTTTGTAGAATCAAAATTGCTCCATTCACTTTCAAGTGACTTGGATAAATTTAATGAACACAACATATATATAAAATTCCTTTATCTGTTATAAGAATTAAAAAAGATAAATTGAATTCTGAAGACCTGTGTTTGGACCACAGTTATGCCTGCTTATTAAAAACTAGTAAACAGCCCTAACCGGTTTGGCTCAGTGGATAGAGCATCTGCCTGCGGACTGAAGGGTCCCAGGTTCGATTCTGGACAAGGGCATGTACCTTGGTTGCGGGCACATCCCCAGTAGGGGGCGTACAGGAGGCAGCTGATCTATGTTTCTCATTGATGTTTCTAACTCTCTAGCCCTCTCCCTTCCTCTCTGTAAAAAATCAATAAAATATATTTAAAAACAAACACAAAACTAGTAAACAACTCCACCTCTTTCATAGAAGGGTACCAGAATATGTCACCCCAAGCTATGCCACTTTGGGCATATGGATTGTTTTTGAACTAATAGTAATTAGGAACCACCAGATGCAGGAAGACCTCTAAAAACCAGCCATATGTTTTCCTTCTGTAAAGGAAATTCACACTTACACAGGAAATTTCCATTTGTTAAAGTGTCTCCTTTCTTCTCATGTATGAGAAAGGAATACTCTTAACTCTTATTAACAGAGAAAGCACCAACTTACATCTGCAAAACAAACCTTACTAAACAGCCCTTGTTCGCTGGACTTTCCCGGTCACCTTCCCATCACTTCCCTCCTCCTCCCAGAAGCCCCACGACCCTTTTGCTTTGCTTAGCCCACATAAGCCCAAGTTCTAAGCAACCCTTTATGTTACTCATTGCTGCGTGCTGCAATGTGTTTGTGCAATATATCTGTTAATGAACTTATGTTTCTTTTTCTCTTGTTAATCTGGTTTTTGAAAACCTAATTTACAGGTTCCCAGTCAAAGAACCTGCATTGGGTAGAAGAAAAAGATAGGTTTTCCCTTCCCTTACACATGTTCCTAGTTGCTAAAACACACCTCCCTCCAATATTTGTCCATGCCTTCACCTACCCCAGATGCCAAGTCACACATCAATCCCAGTGAGGATTTACCTATTCATATTTGGATTCAGGGTTAAGACAGATATACTTTAACAGAATAAACCTTGCAAGCTCCTTATAGTCAGGGAACAGATCTTTATTTGCACTCTAAAATGCCTGGCCCAGTGGAATAAATACCCATGAATACCTGGTAGCAGTTACCTGAAACATGACTCTAGGATGCATCAGTTCATAAGAATTATGGAAATTATTACATAATATTTTACAACTAATTAATTTTTCTATTAGCTAAATAAATTCTGTTGAGAGACATGGGTGTTTCTAAGATCAATTTCTTATAAAGTGAGATGATACTAAAGTTTTTTTTTAATACAGGCCTAGTTACAAAGCCATTTCAGGGGGAGAGAAGAAAGTAGGTATGTCTGAAGACACCAGATAGGAGGGCAGTGCAGAAGACCAGGGCTAAGGATTCAGTGCTAAATTGCTTCGTAGTTCTTGGAAATAAAAGAAAAAGCTTGAGAGAAAGGCATACCATAGGTCACTAGCAGACATGAAGCTATAGACTGACTATTAAAGGAAGATGAATTGTTCTTTTTGGGTAAAATGATATGTGAGTTTATCTTACTGTGTTTCCTTTGGTTACCATTTTCAAGAACCTAAGATCTGCTGGTGTTGCACATGTGAATGTGGTCTTTGAATTCTGTCTTCCTACGAGGTTTTAAGTGAACATGACACTATTTTGACATTAGAAGTTCACTCCCTCCTAATAATATAGTATTACTACATTTTGCTTTTGTTAATGTACAGTTATGTGAAATGTATAAGGGATATGGTTTAATAACTGTAGTATTTTCCATTTTAATACTTTGTTGTAGGCAAAATGAGCAAAACAGCAGTAGAATAGCTTATGTGTATATATATTCCGAAATGTTAAGTAACTAAATAATCTCAATATAATAAGAAACAAAAAAACATAACTTTTAGAAGTCTGGGAATATACCCAAAGAGATAATTGTCTATTTTAACTGCCAATGTTAGTGATTATATAGTCAGAAAAATTTTCAAGGAGTATATCACACAAAAATGTTATTCCTTCCATCTTTCTTCTTTTGCAGGCCAATACTTTAAAATGAACCATCCACTTTGAATTACAGGTTAGGCTTTATTTCGTTTAATTCCATTTTGATGGTGTAATATTTGGGAAAAATAGAAAGGACAATAGATAAAGCAAAGAAAGATGAAAGAAAAATATGCTTCCCTGTTATCTGCTTTGGACTAAGATCTTATTAGAGGTTATTTATAACTAAATTGGATCAGAGCCTTTAGTTTAAGAAAAATATGGACATTTTTAAGATAGATTTGAATTTGGTAATTTTTTTTAAAATCCTGATTTCCCTTGTCTAAAATGTTGTCCTCACTCACATTTCTCTATCGCACTCGCACACACACAAGCCCCAGGTGCCTGAATCTTAGTTTGTCTTTCATTATGTATTTTTAATCGGCTTTTATCTTACTGAAATATAAGTACTTTGTTTTCAAAGACATGGCAGAGCTTATGTCCTGTTTAAAAGAAAATCTCATATGATCACACTCAAGCATTACTCCGGGGAGTAATGTCACATCAGAAATGATACTCTCGCATCCAAGAATTGCCTTAAACCAATTTATACTCAGTCTCATCTGTAATCACTTAAGTCACAAGCATTACACCCCGGCCCCTCCTCTATCTCCTCATGATTTTACGTAGCAAAAGCAACCTGTTTTCAGGGCAAGGGCTCCTTTGTAGGGTTTCCTAGTTAGCACACGCCTCTGAGAGTACTTCATTCATAAAATGATGAAAATACTGGAGTGCGTCATTCATGGCCATGAAATGTTACTCTATCTGTGCGGAAGGAAAAAACAAAATCTGGCTTGTTCATTCATTTAAGATTTGGGGGCCCTTACTATGTGTCAGGTAGTATGCTGGGTGAATGAGGAGAAAATGCGCAGAGTAATGTCTGCAAACCAATAGGTCTGGGATTAAGTCTTGGTTCTGATATTTATTAGCTGAGTGTGTGATAAAGAACTTGGCTGGCCTTTTTTACTGGTTCCTCAGAGGTAGCCTCTAAGCCCTTGACGTTTCTTGAGTGATGGATAGCACCGTCTTCCTTCTGCATGGTGGGCCCTTGGGACCACACCTGGATAGTGTATGCTAACACGGGCCCCTAGAGAGTGTGTGCTAATGAGATGTCTCGGGATGGGGGCTGACCATGCCAAAACCAACCATGTGATTGGAGAGTTGGGGCCTTGAGCCACTGTGATATCAGCCTGACAATGGGGGAGCGGGGACGCTGGATGCAGAGATTAACCATCTGGACAGGGATTTATTGCTGCCAGGAGGGTAGAGCATCCCTGGGGACTCAGAAGCTTCACATCTGGATCCTTCCCTGTCCCACATTCTACCACAGGCATCTGTTTTCATGTGTGTCCTTTGCTTGTAATACACGGGTATCTGAGTGTAATAGGTTTCAGTGATTTCTGTGAGTCTTTCTAGAAAATTACAGAAACTGAGAGTGGTTTGGGGAAATGGATAAAATTGTAGTTGGCATCAGGAATCTTGGGAAGACTTGAAAGTCTGAGGCCCCAAGTTTGGCTAACTCCTTTGGCACATTACTTATCTTTTTTAAGTCTTAGCCTCCATAACTTCAAACTTGGTAAAATATTAGTACTTAAATTACTGGGTGGTTGTGAAGATAAAATAGTTCCATACAGTATTTATCATATTTTTTTGCACATAGTAGGTGCTCACTTAGGAATTTAAAAAACTCAACCTAACACATTATCTTAAGAATAAAAGACTTTGTAAAAACAAAACAAAACAAAACAAAACTTTCTTATAGCACAAAAGCAAAGGATGTAAACATTTTCATGCAGCAGGCCTTTGATGTCCCTCAGAACTTAGGCCCATCTGTAACAGCTCATCACCAGGGTCAGTGACTCGAACATCATTAGAAGTCTTAGGCCTATGACTAATGCTTCCATCTTAATCTTTGAGAACGTTTTTAAAATGCATGAGAACTGCAGGACAGAGCTCCATTATAAATATCTAAGATTTAACACAAAGGTAAACTACTCTGGAAAATAGTAGCTGAGAAACCACAGTGGCATAACCGGAAACTCAGTGGCTCAGACAGGCTGTCCTTACCACTTCCAGCTCTGTGGCCCTGGAAGTGACCCTGGCCACCTAAAAATGCAGCTGTATCCCATTATCAGAGCTGACATGAATATCAAATGAAGTGGTACCTATAAAACAGCATCAGAAACTCCATATTTTATTTAATATATGTAATCATTGATTTGGACACAACATAATATTCTAAGATGGAGGTAAAAATACTTTTGAGCAGTAAGATAAAAACCCAATCGCATGACTCAATAAGGGTAAGAGATTTGGCTAAAATAAAGTTGGCATTAAGAAATAAGTTCTGATCCAGGATGGGGCAAAAGTAGGTTTATTGTTGTGAGTGTGCAAATCAGAGTTTATTCTTGTGTTAGTATTTATTAATTAGTGCATTATTTTCCATATGAAGGACTATAAACCTACTTTTGCCCCACCCTGTACTTGTAATTACAAATACAGGCTATAGACCAAATATGCACACAAGTATGTTCCGATTAGTCTGCAGAATTTTAAAAAGTCCTTTTTAATTTGGGGTCCATTTGCCCCATCAGTTGGAACTAAATGGAGTCATGTCCCCTCCAGCTTTCTACTGTTCTCTCTCAGGTCCTGTTTCTTCATTTATATCAGCAACCTAGTGCCTATAGGCAAGGGAGCCTCTGACTCACTTCATGGAGCTGAGTACCTTCTAGAATCTGGGTGTTGGTGAATGGTGAAAACCAGGGGCTGGATGTGAGTAAGGACAGGAGAGCAAAGGTCCTTTGCTAAGAACAAAATGACTCACAGGTCAGCCTAAGGCAGAGCAGGCAGGAGAAGGAACAAGAGCTCACGCTCCTAGAAGGCCTTGCGACATGATGCCTTGCGGCTGTTGGCGCAGATCTCCTGTTATATCTGCAGAGGAGCCCCATAGCTGTGAGCACAGCCTCCTCCCGCCAGCAGGAAGCTGCGATTGTAACCCCCAGGTCTCCACAGTCCCCCATCCACCCAAAGCTGTGAAATGTTACCTTTCTGATCTGATCTGGCATATGTTAACACATTTATCTGCAAGTCCTCCTCCTCAATTCTTATTGAAATATAGAAAGAATTCCTAAATCTATTCTGATAACGTGTGCTGTGATAATCATGAAAATTCATAGAATCAGAATGAATGCATTTGTACCATAAGGAGGCAAGAAATCTTCCTTTTTATGCTGGTTACTGAATGCTACTGAATTCCTGCTCCTCGGGAAGTATTCGAGCCTGCTGATATCTTAGGAAAGTATAAGCAAGAGCTTTATGACACGACAGAGAGAAAAATGAAGACCTGACAGTGGGAATAATGGTGGCTAAATATACGTGAGTAGTCTTAACCCTGCCTGTTAGCACTGCATTAGGACATGCTGGGAGTGGGGGAGTCACTGCCCGCTCTGCCTCTCCTGCTCACCCCAGATAAATGTGGGAGGGCAGGGGCAGGGTGGAGCTGCTCGTGTGCCCTGAGGCCCAGGTTGGCAGTTCTGGTTAAACATCTACATTTCTGACGTCGGTGATTTATCGCCATAAGTTGTACTGTATTATAAGAAAAAATAACAGAAGCCAACCTTCATTTGTTTATTTGGTATGAAATTCATCCAAGAAATATCAGTTGATAAGCTAATATGAATATGCTGACCAATCTATGAATTATAAATGTCAAGAAACTTAAAATTCACTAAGAAAACAGGACAAACATCTCTGAAATCTATGTAGCAAGCCCTGTAAATAAATTTCTAAAGAGCATTACTGACAATAAGTGCTATAAGCTTCCAGATAAGGAAAAGACTGCGGCCTTTCGCAGGTGCAGCCAAGAACAAGCGAAACGTGAATAATGCAGTGCTGTCCGGAAAGGAAGCAGAGGAGGTGAGTGCAAGCCTGTGCTTCAAACGCCTTGAAGACTTCCCGTTCCCACGCAGCGATGGCCTTTTTGTTAAGACATTCCAGACACTGAAAATCTGGTTCCAAGCTACATTCCAGCCTTATCTGTGGCTGCTCCCTGGCTGTCAGTCATCCCAGGCTGCTTCCATCTCCGGGACATGACATGCATGTTCAAACCTCCCTGTGCGCTTTGCTGCTGTTGCGCCTCCGTTTCCTACTCTGTGTGCTTCAGGAAGTCCGCTGCACCCTCAGGACGAGGCTCCACTGCCTGCACATGTGACCACCTTTTCCTAAGTCAGTGGTTCTCAACCTTGGCTGCACATTAGAATCACCTGGGAATCTTTTTAAAATCCTGATTTCTGGGCCTCATCTCCGGAAATTCTGTTTCTTTGTTATGGGGTGGGGCCACAACATTAGTAACAAAGAAACAGAATTTCCGGAGATGAGGCCCAGAAATCAGGATTTTAAAAAGATTCCCAGGTGATTCTAATGTGCAGCCAAGGTTGAGAACCACTGATTAAGTCAGTGATGGCGAACCTATGACACGCGTGTCAGAGGTGACACGCGAACTCATTTTTTTGGTTGATTTTTCTTTGTTAAATGGCATTTAAATATATAAAATAAATATCAAAAATATAAGTCTTTGTTTTACTATGGTTGCCAATATCAAAAAATTTCTATATGTGACACAGCACCAGAGTTAAGTTAGGGTTTTCAAAATGCTGACACGCCGAGCTCAAAAGGTTCGCCATCACTGGCCTAAGTGCTGGTCTCCGAAGGGAGTGCTCATTGGCCCCTCTGCGCTCGCACTGAGCTGCAGCTACAGGAGCTATGGCCTGGTGTGGGGATCAGTGCCCCAACCATCTTTATCCATGACCAACCCCTAATGCTTTAGGAGAACAACTGATGTTTTCAGTTTTATGCTACTAGCTGTGCAATCATATCCTCACGTTCTCCTAAAACATATGCATTAATGACAGAGCACTGTTCTATTATGTCATTAGTAGTTTCATGTCTATCTTCTCTTTGACATTGTAAACTCTTTCAATGCAGCAGTTATTTTTGAAAGCTTCCTCTGGGCCAGGCAATGCACCTGAGGTGGGCAGCTCTGCATTTCCTTATGTGTAAACAGGGCCCCAGGAAAGCACTTTCCCCACAAGCTACCTGTCATCCTCCTGTGATTGGAAACTAAACTCTGTGCGGACAGGGCGCTCTGTGGCCTTAGAAACCAGCACCATGTTACTACACATTAATCTCACTAAATATTTCTTCAATGAATGAGCAAATCATTTGCGAGGAGCAGTGAGAAGACCACTTTTTTGGATCTGTGTATGCATGATATGACATACTAAGAAAATAAGCGTGGAATTGGAGTCAAGGTATGGATTATATTAAATGACACACTGAGAAATTCTATTCATCTTGAAAGCAATAGGTAACTATGATTTTATTTTTTGAGCATGGGTGACAGGATTACAGGTGTGGTTTAGAAAAATTACTCTCACTACATTTTGAAGCCCATCTTAGAGGAGGAAGGGTCAGAGGCAAGAGACACGTGTAGATATTTTTAAGTGGTCAGAATCTGATATGATCAGCCTGACCGGCATGGCTCAGTGGTTGAGCATCAACCTATGGACCAGGAGGTCACAGTTGAACCGGGTCAGGGCACATGTCCAGGTTACAGGCTCAGTCCCCAGTTGGAGGCGAGCAGGAGGCAGCCAACCAATGATTCTCTCTCATCGTTGATGTTTCTATCTCTCACTCTGAAATCAACAAATATATATATATATCTGAGATGATCAACCAAAACTAGGATGAAACTAGTGCAAATGACCAGAAGGGATAAATATTGAGAAAAGGAGATGAATGAAAGGGATGCCAATTCTTTAATTCTAAGTCATTTAGATGACAATGATAAAGAGACATTAGGTAGCATGATGTAGATGCTAATTTTATTTTGTGCATGTTGGATTGAAGTGACAAGTGACATTTGGGCATCCAGAAGGAAATATCTGATGAGAAATAAACCTCATTCAATAAACATTTTTTTGAGTGTCTACTCAGTGCCAGACAACTAACTAGCCATGCTCTGAAGATTCAGAAGTCAGCAAGGGACTTGCTCCTCTCAAGGAGTGGTGGGTATCCAAAAAAAGAAGGAATCTAAACATGAGCTAATTAATATATTTGAAGTCTGGAAAGTTGACAGAGTAGGAAGAAAAAACATTTAAGTATGTATTGGCTTGAAGGCAGAAGACAGAGCTGCGAATTTTAAAATTGCCACCTGTGTGGCAAGAGCTTCATAAGGTCGCTGATGTTTTCATTATCCAATCTAAATCTTAGTGAAGAAGCAAGAATTTATAAGATAGACATAAAGGGCATTTTAAATAAAATAATATAAATACATAATTCTTTATGAACTTGTACTAGAATAAGAAATTTAGGTTTGAAAGACAACTACATAAAAGAGACTCTGAGTTATCTATAGCACAGAGAAGAAAAAAAGACTAGAGACTGAACTACAGGAAATGCAGATGAAGCATGAAAGTAGAAAATAATCCAGAAAAAAATCAAAAGCAATATGAAATGCAGCAGCACTGTTTTAGGAGAAGTGGAGCTGAGAAGGCTTTTGGAACTCCTGAGGACGTTGGTGATTGACAAGAACACATTTCCCATTGGGTGTTGGAAGGACGCCAGATTTGCTCTCAGAAGTGAATTGGCTGAACATATTTGAGCAGTTTTACTCTTAAAAAAGAGAGAGAGAACGTGGGAGTAGGAATATGATAGCACCAATTCAATATTTATTGAACAGTGACAGGTGGAGTTCTGAGAGTTGTGGATATAGCGACTCAAGAAGACAGTGAAGGCTCGATACCATGCTGCTTAAATCCAGTGAAAGTCCCCACTTTAAGAAAAAAGGAAGCCTACCCATGTTAAAAGTCAGAGGGAGAGGAATGAAAAGGGGGAAGAAATCTTGACTGGTGGGATTAGGTTCCATCAGTTATTTCTAAGGCTGTGCTTAATTTTTAAGTCATACATGATACAAGATTTTATTCTGTTGATTTTCCTAATTAGACTATTTTTAGTTAAACTATTATTTTCCCAAATTTTCTTCCTTATTATTTTTAATATGTAATTTCAATTTTTTATGTTTTCACTTTTTTTCTTGCAATTAGAATTGAGGCAGCTTAGATAGAATGTGTAAGGATCCATTTTGTTATTTTGGAACTTTCACTTTGCCTAAAATATTGCCCAAGACTCTTCTCCATGCTGAAAACAAGCAAGGTAACCTACAGCTTTCAAAGACAGACTCAGGAAGATCTATGAACAACAGTAATACATAGTCACAAAAAGTTAATATGACCTATTGCTTATTTAAGAAATTAATAAAGAATTAGCAGATGCCTCTGTACCAATAACTTTCCTATGTTATCTTAAAGCTAAAGGATGGTTGTCATTTTTTAAGAAAACATATATAAAAGTTTTTAAATATCCTATTGATATAAAATAACTCGTTTTGGATCCCATACATGAGGAGAGCTGACCACTTTCTTTCCTATTTTTTTTTACTGTAGTTATGATACATAATATAAAACAAAGACTATCAAAAATATTTCCTTCAATATTTTTCATTAAAAGTGTAATACCAAGAAAAAAGTACAGATGCTTTCAACTTATGATGAGGTCATGTCATGATAAACCTATGTAAGTTAAAATGCATTTAATACTCCTAACCTGTCATGCATCATAGCTTAGTCCAGCCAAATCTTATAAGTGCTCAGAACACTTACATTAGCCCATAGCTGGGCACAATCTCTAACACATTTAATACACTGTAGAGATCAGTTTTTTACTCTTGTGATCACATGGCTGACTGGGAGCTGCTGCTTGATGCCACAGCCCAGCATCACGAGAGTATCATACTGCATATTACTAGCCTGTGAAGAGATCAAAACTCAAATCCAAAGTATGGTTACTACTGAATGCATATTGCTTTCACACCATCATATAGTTGAAAACTGTTATGTCAAACCATCATAAGTTAGGGACCCTCTGAATATTGAAATAAATGACAAGCTTTCTACCCAAACTTCAAATACTATAACTTGAATAGCTTCATCTAAAGCAGCGGTTCTCAACCTGTGGGTCGCGACCCCTTTGGGGGTCGAATGACCCTTTCACAGGGGTCGCCTAAGACCATCGGAAAACACATATATAATTACATATTGTTTTTGTGATTAATCACTATGCTTTAATTATGTTCAATTTGTAACAATGAAAATACATCCTGCATATCAGATATTTACATTACGATTCATAACAGTAGCAAAATTACAGTTATTATGAAGTAACGGAAATAATTTTATGGTTGGGGGTCACCACAACATGAGGAACTGTATTAAAGGGTCGCGGCATTAGGAAGGTTGAGAACCACTGATCTAAAGAGAGAAGGCAAATGAGCAATATCCCTTTTAGCAGGATGAAAGGTTTTTTTCCAGTCTGCTCCTTCTTTTCCCATAATCACCCAGTTATAGACTAAATGTATTCTAGACTCCCTTGAAGGTGTGGCCATGAGACTAAATTCTTCATAATTGAAAGTAAAAGAAAGTGATATCTAACATTTTAACTGTTTGCTTGAAAAGAAGTAACCTTCTCAGAGGTCCATTTTTGTTCCTTTCCTCCCACTGAGCAGATGGAGGTATCAATGGTCCAGGCATAGCTACAGCAACACAGTGGAGGAATCCTCAGTCCCTGAATGACCTGGTGGAGCGGAATTGTTCCAGAGGCCTGGAATGCCATACTTTTACATCAGAGAAAAAAATAAATTTCCATTTTGTTAATCCATTATATTTTGGGATCTCTTTATAACAATTTATACTCTACCTTTACTAATACTACTATAAATCTTAGTTATTTTATTAGAAAATTCCATCTCCAAAATAATTACATCTCCACTTTTTTCTCCAAATCAAAAAAGTTATATAGAGTAATTCAAGATTACAGTGAGTCATAAATTCTCAACATGTTAAGTTTAAGATTATATATATTCTAAATAATACCATAAAATCAAGTTATTTTATTATAATTTAGTATCTATAATATATGATGACAGAGTATGTATTATTATAATACTATAATTAATTTTAAAACTGCCATCATTATAACCACAAAATGACTACATTTTGAAAATATTATATAGTTGCATGAAAACATGTAGAATAACATAAAGACTTCAAATAGACTTACCTCTATAATAATTTTATCTGTTTCAAGTTAGTGTCCCTTCCATGTTCTCCAACTCCATAATATTATTTATAGCCTTTGGTTGAAGTTTTGAAGAACTAAAATAAAAGATCCTATAACCTTCATATAATTTATGCCAAAAACTCAAGAATGATTTATTTCCCAATGATGAACTCATTTTTTTCTCTACAGTTATTTGCCTTTATTTTCAGTGTATCTTTTTATGTTCTTCTAGGTTAAAGACCCTTTTCTAGATAGACAGCATTTTTGGAAGTCTGAATACTAGAATAGAATTATGTATAAGAAAACTGAACTAATGATACATAGCTCACAAAGTCCCCTGTAGCTTACTTGATTTTTAAAGTTCCTTCTTTAAGAAACTTATTAGGTGAAATTATTTCAAAGTTTCACTACATCATTCAGTGTAATTAAAAATAATTTCTGCCCTGGCCGGTGTGCTCAGTGGTAAGACCATTGGTCTGAGCACCGAAGGGTCACTGGTTTGGTTCCAGATCAAGGGTATGTATCTGGCTTGAAGGTTCAATCGCTGGCCCTAGTCAGGTGTGTGCAGGAGGCAACCAATCAATGTGTGTCTCCTACATCAATGTTTCTCTCTCTCTCTCACTCTTACTCACACTCTCCTTCTCTCCCTCCTTTCCTCCCTCCACTCTCTAAAAATCAATGGAAAAATATCCTCCAGTGAGGATTAACAAAAAAAATAAAAATTAAAAAATATCATTTCTAATAATTTAACAATATAATGCAGGCAAAGCACTAAAGAAATTTGAGGGGGGGGGTAATTAATGAAGTTGTGTTGGCATAAACATTGAGGTTTAAAATGGTTCTATCAAAAGGAGAAAAATTGGAAAGTAATTCCCCATATGGAAAATAGCATGGACTTTAAGAAAAATATTTTCAAGTTAATGGAAAAATAACATGAACTCAGAACATAATTTAAAACTGGAAAATTATGACTCATTTTAGCAAACACTTTACAAAGTTAAAAACACAGTCCTTTGCCTAACATCTAAAATATTCCAATTCATGTAGACGTAAAGTGAATCTTTGAATATGATTTTTTTAGGTTTGGATTACACATTCCCAATCAGTAATAAGAAATCATCATCCAGAAGGACAGAAATAGAAGTTTGAACTGTATGTGTATGATAAATGAGCTGTCACTAATTTTATCAAGTGAATGCTAAATAATCTCATATTTGAAAATAGATTTTTTTACAAATGACATATGATTTATAAAAACAGGCTTATATACAAATGTTCCCTGATGATATTTGTGTGTGAAAATACTCTCAGTGATATATGACTCCTAAAATTGTCTTGCCAGAAAGGAAATTAAATAGGGGAAACAGGCATATTCACAGAAGCTTCATGTTCAGGCAAATAAGAAACCTGACTTTGAGCAAATAAGAATTTTAGTTAAAATTTCCATGTAATTGTTGCTGCTTTATTTCATTCAGCTATGCTGAGTCACTGTCATCACATATAATTTCAAGGTTATTCTAGCATCCTTCATTTTTTCATTCTATTACTTCACTTCCTGGCTACTCTACTCCACTCAGAAAAATTGGCTCATATAATCAGATCATGAGAACTTCGTAATCATTATACCATTTTAAACTTCATTATTTTGTATTATAAATCTATGATACCAGCCTTTAAAACTTATTTAAGGTTTGAATTGCAAACTTTCATTATTAAAGTTTTTGTGTCGAGCTCACGTTTTAGGTCAACTTTAAAAAATAGAAATACCTCAGGATCTATTAATAAGAATATGTTTATTAATAATTCATAAACTCACATTTCAAAGGGCTACTTGGGATACTTCAAGGAACAAGAATCTCAAAGACAAAAAAGACCTGCACGTCAGTCATGTCTCCACCAATTACTAGCTGTGGTTACTCATGCAACTTATGCATACCCAAACTACTATCTGAAAACTCAATAATAAAATGGAGGCAATATCACCTTTTGTAATTAAAAGATATTTGCAAAGCAAACAGCACAATAGGATCATTGACATAATTGGCACATAATAAATACTGACTACCCTTCCCATCTATAGAGAAAATTTTGTTTAAGCTCTTTACTTTTTCCTGGCCAGAGTGGCTCAGTTCATTGAGTGTTGGTCTGTTCACCGAAAGGTCATACAGACCTGGGTAGCAGGTTTGATCTCCAGTCAAGGCAATGGATGGATGTTTCTCTCTCTCTCTCTCTCTCTCTCTCTCTCTCTGTATGTCCTCTGGCAAGGATTACATAAATAATAATAAATAAAATAATCATTTTACTTTTTAAATAGAATATTTTGGTATTTCATCATCCAAATTTCAGGTTGGAAATAAATGGATGTAAATTTTTTTAAATTAATTTTTATTGATTTCAGAGAGGAAGGGAGAGGGAGAGAGAGATAGAAACATCAATGATGAGGAAAAATTATTGGTCAGCTGCCTCCTGATGTTCCCTATGGTGGATTGAGCCCGCAACCTGGACATGTGCCCTGACCGTGAATTGAACTCTGTGACCTCCTGGTTCAACCACTGAGTCATGCCAGCTGGGCATGGGTGTAATTTTTTTAAACTGCTTTGATTTATCCATACACAAGATAATAAATTTCATCACACACACACACACACACACACACACACACACACACACACACACACCCCTATTCAGTCTACTTTCAGTAATCACTTTAGGACATTAATCATACATTCCAATGACAATGACATTTATAAATAATTTTAAAAATCAATATTTGGAGTTTCCTTCTTGGTATTTCCTTTTGAAATTATTCCATGATTATATATTCACAGTTTATGGGATGGATTTAAGAAATAGCCAGAAATAATTCAGAAAAAATGCAAGAATTTAATGAAAAAGAAATCATACAAATTTTAAATATAAGGTATCCAAAATAATAAAGTTGAGTTGTATAGACTATAAATTTACTTCTCTTACTAACTAGACTGATAAAGCTTGGTTTTTAACCATATGAAATCATACTAGATGTATTTGCTTGATAAAAAGACAGATCAAATCATGTGAAATTTATTTCACAAATCATACAGTTACCTTAAAAACATCTGGGGATGCACAATATATGTATTAATTGGAGAGATCAAAAGCATCCATGCCTCACTCTGACATGTGGGATTTTACTGAGAACCCCATTAGTCTCTGAGCAACCCCTCATTCTGAGTGGTAACTATGAATGTAGTTAAGAAACATCAGATGATAAGAGAGGTAAAACACAGTTGTTGGGACCATATTGGGGAAAATTCTCCTTGTAAATACAAGAGGAAATTATTTGTAGTCTGCCTCAACAGGATTTATGGAGCATTTGCTCAGTGTTCAGAGTTGTGCTATCTGGCTCGATTTCTTTTTCTAAACTTGGATATTCCAGTTAAATTTTTTTCACTGTCAAAGAGGAATAGTTAGTCTTTCCTTGGCAGTATGTAGTCATTGCCAAATTGCTTGAAATGATATTTGAACTTAAAGACAGTTTCATTTCTGCTCAGTTTGAGTAAACCTCTATTTTAAAATGTAGTCAATTATTAGTTTGTAAAAGCTCTTTCTACACTATTTGTAAATCATAAAACTATACCAAATGTCATAAGCATTTATATAGCTAGATTTTCATGGTGTTAAGTGGAATAATTTCTAACATGTTCAATTAAATACTTCATCTTCCTAGCGCATACCCAATACCTTCAATAATAGCTTTTATATAAATACAGGCATTTAATAAATATTTCCTGAACTCACCTGAACTTACCATTAATTCGGAATGAGTTTGAAATACATAAAAAATCTAGGAAAATTAAATGCTGTGTTCTAGATCAATATTTTAAGTTTAGGAGACAGGGAATAATAGAAACACCAGTATTATGTAGGGTACTGTGTATATGCTAGAAAAAATCATGTATACACACAAAAAAGAAAATAGTTTTTATCTCCCATTTTCTATAGGAATTTTTTAAGAATGACCTTTCCTCTTCATTTGCCTTTATCTAAGGTTTGGGGAATAGTGATATTTTGGAGATGGTTTGTTTTGATTCAGTGAAGTCAAGTTATACTTTAAAAAGACAAAAAAATATATATATGACATAGGCATTGTTTTGAGATAGTCTACTGAAAATCTGTACAGCTTTATGGAACTCTATTGATTTATTCAGTAATTTATCACTAGGGAATAAATTTCAATGTTTATAGTCATACAAAATGAAGTAGAGCAAGGAGCAACAGCCAAGGGGATTATCACCCTGGTAGGCAAATCACTAAACTTAGCAGTGAGTTTAGGGGCACCCGAAAGATGACTCACTAATGAATGCAGTGAGAAAGCCAACAGTTGGCCACTATTTGGCCTCTTCTCTGAGGGGAAAGGATTGCCTTTTACCACATGCCACAGCCTGATTCACATAGAGATCAGGCTCTCATGAAATCACCTTTGCTTTGGGAAATGTAATCCCACAGTGGCAGGAGGGGCATTCCATCTCACTGCTTCAAAATGAAGGGAGCACTTGTTATTTCTGTGCCATGTTATGGAAAATGAGACTAAAATACAAAAAACCAACAAGTCCAATAACATTTCTGCTTTTAAAAAGATAACACATTAGAAAGCACCATACTGTTATTTCTTATCCAGGATTGTTCCACATTTTGGTCAGAATACAACATGTTAAAATAACTTGATCTGGAATTAGAAAGGGGTGGTGAACACTGGGAAGGGAAACTGTGTTCAGTGGAGAGTATGGGATTCTTCAAAATTCAATCTTCTTGAAGAGAATCCCCATTTTTTTCTGTTGCAACACATGTGCCATAATATTCTCCATGAGTACAATGTAATCCGATGAACACTCAGATTTTAACAGAACACCCAACACATCTTGGCCAGCACTATAAAAATTAGTTATCACTAGTGGTCAGCAACTATCCATCCAATTGATATTTTAACAGCCGCAGTGTAAACAGGACCAGCTATGAATTACACTATATTCTATCTGTTTCTATTGCTTGCTCTCTCTCTCTCTCAAGAAAGGACACTTGAATGAAAATAAGAGTGACATAATTTCAGGGAAAAGCCTAAGTTGGTCTTGAATAGTACCTGTATTTTAACTTCTATTATTAATATATTACTTGCGGCACACCTCACAGAAGATACTAACACACAAGATCAGTATTCCATAATGGGAAAGTCATAAATATTTTTAGTTAGATAGAAGGGAAGTTTTTATTACTACAAATTACAGCCAGCTGGGAGAAAAGTGGCACTGTGTGTGTCAAAATTAGTGGGTCTATGCTTAAAGAAATTTTGATCATTTCACTGTGGGACACTGGTCAAATTTTCTATCAGAAGGAAAATTCTAATCCATATTAACCTAAATTAGACCAAAATTGCTTCTTAAATTATTTTAAGCATAAAGAAAAAGCTGATTTAACACCGTTGGTCTTATGCAATCAAATACCATTTCTAATACTGAGATTTCCAATTGCATTACACAGGTGAATGTAGGGTCTAAATCGATTATTTTTGGATGGTAGAATTATATATGATTTTCATCTATCATGCTTTTCTGGACTTTCCAAGTTTTCTACAAGGAATATAAATATGCACTCCATATAACATATATTTAAGTAGATTTATATACATAATGCATACACTTTCATATGTACAGACATACTTTATATAAATGTATGTAGACATGTAATCATATGAAACACTAAACAAAACAATTTTTAAAATAGTAAAGATAAATAAATAATATGTTGAATGCTGAAAATTATCCTTACATTTGTTCAAGTGAGATAAGCATATTTTCTTCCTGCTTGGAGACTGAGGTTTATTGATATTAGTGAAACTATTAAATACAGTGTACTCTATCAAAGCTAAAGACCTGGAAAAACTGAGTAGTAATCATATCTTCTATACCTAGCATGAGCTAATTCAACGAACTTGATATTTAGATAGCTATAATATTGGGATTAGAAACCAATTATGAATCTTTGTACATAATATGAATTTGAGAGTGTCAAATAAATGATATATATTTTGATTATCATAAGACTACTTAAAATTTGAAGAGGCATGTGTTCTGAAAGCAAAATTAATTAATTAATTAAAAAATAAAAAACTATCTTGACCAAAAGCATACTTATTCTAGTTGGAAAGTATTTCTGTAAAGTTATTTTTTAAGAACTAGACTCTTTTCTGCTTGATAGACCATACTCAGGCAAAACACACTTGCTTGAATAAATTTTTCATATAAAGGCTTAAACATAATAATTAGACTACATTATCCACCATTGTACTTCATAGGTAGTGCTGGTTCCAGTTGGCATTCACTAAGCAGGCAGAAAATTGTGCCAATTACTGAAAATTATTGGTTTTTAAACAGTGTATTCAACTCTCTTCTCTCACCCTCCCAACCATATGCAAATTATTTTTATTAGAAAAATAATAAACTATGCTGCTTCAGCACAAGGAAGATAGATTTTGGAAAATAATGATTTATATTTTTTTATTGTTGTTTGTCCCAAAGGATACACATGTGCTTCGGATTCTTTTTTTCCCCTCAATCTCAATCATAGTTTTCATTTTCATCAGTTTCCCTTGGTTAATACACTCCATATTTGACTTTCCTTAATAAATGTTATAGCTCAAATTTTTCCTTCTAAAAGAAGTCTTTTCTAATTTCCCTGAAACAACTTCCTATTTTCCTCTATCACATTTTCACAATATTTTTTGTGGCTCCATAAGCCCTTACACTCTGCCATTAATACAGTTGTGTGTATGCACCCCCACTATAGTGTGGGCACACAGAGGAACTGAGGCACATTCACCTCTGTCCCTGGCAACCTGCCCCAATGACCTGCACATTGTTGAAATTCACTGTAGAGAGAAAGTAAGCTTAATGACTTCTAAGACAAATAAAAATACCTTCTTCTCCTTATTAATTCCACAAGAATTTGTCCTTCTTGCTGTTTGTTTTCTTTTGTTTGAGTCAGATATGAGGATATGTGATTAAATGAGTAAAAATATTAAACTGAAAAAATATTAAAGTATCATGCAGTTATAAATTAATTTTATCTCTTTACTTATTTTCTTGGGCAAATTATCCTTTGAAATGACATGTCATTTCAGAATAATAACAATTCTGTCACTCTAATTTCTTTTTCTTTCTGTCTTTCTTTCTTTCTTTCTTTTTTTGGTTAATCCTCACTAGAGGATATTTTTTCATTAATTTTTAAGGAGAGTGGAAAAGAGAGGGAAAGACAGAGAGAAACATCAATGTGAGAGAAACACATCAATTGGTTGCCTCCTACATGAGCCGGACCAGGGCCCAGGCCAGGGAGGAGCCTGAAACTGAGGTACATGCTGGGAATTGATCTCGGGACCCTTGGGTTGGCAGGTCACTGCTCTCTTCACTGAGCCAAACCCGCTAGGGTTCTATCTACTAAATTTTACTAATCACAATCGCATCTTATTTTAAATAGGACACCACCTATTTATAAAAATAGAGTACTGTCTTGGAAGAAATTAGATTTTAAAATTCTTCAGTAAATTAAAAACAGAAAAATAATCTGCATTGCACCAGATTCAAAGTTGTTTTTTAATAAGGAAATGCCATATGTTTATAGCAAAAGTATAAGTCCCAGAGACTATATCTTCCCGTTTATGTCACTGTTTGAGAAATGGGTAATTATATACATTAGGTCATTGATAATTCATCAAAGATTTTCATTGCCAAAATCAAGTTCTTATTCAGTATAATAACTTACCAAACCCAATTTTTAGAGAATCTCACTGCTGCTATGTTGAAGTAAAGGAAATCTATTTCCTCTAATGAGTCTATGAAATTGAGCAACATAAGCAGAAAACATTAAAATATCTTATTTGTGAAACAAAGTTGAACTTATATCCTAAAAAGGTTACTCCTAAATTACTTACTAATGATTCCATAATTACACTTTACATTAGTAAGACAATTGTTAGCTTTGTCCTGAGCCTATCTGGGTTCAGAAATATTATGAAATAGGCTAACTGTATTTGACTATAGTATTTTGAATATTCAAATTAGGTGCCTACCATGTGGCAGGCCTGTGCTCAGTTAGCACTGACTTAAGTGACAAAGATAAATATCACACTTTTAGCTAACAATATATAAATTGATGTTTCATAACTAAAGTTATGTCTACTAAATTAATCAATTTTACCCTGGATATTGTGAATACTAGTCACTCTGTCATTATAATCTCACAAATAATAGCTTAAGTAGCAACAAAGAGCAAAAGAAAAAGTATACAAGTTTATTTTGTATTAGTCGCAATTACTAAAAAGAAGATGGTAGAGGTAGTCTAATCTATTTACTTAATATAAGTTGAAACCTGAAACTTAGCAATTAAAATTTTCAGGCAAAATTATGGTTCATAACATATATGACATTGTAATGTTTCCAGAAGATTATTTCTGATTAGATTTAACACATTTGAATCACATTGCTTTCACATGAAAAAAAGTGTCAAGAATGAATATGCCATTTAGCAAACATACATATTTCTAGCTAACTATAAAATATTACTGATACGAATTTGGTTAGATAGTATAAGCAAGGATGAATCGTGGTGTCAATTAAATTAAATTCTACTCAGTTTTTAAAGGAGTCATTCACTAGATAATGTGAATGTAGCTTGCTGGTTTTATGTCATGTCAAATTTCAGATATTTTTATATCTGAAAAACACATGAATCCTAAACTCAAATGGGCATTTCCTGGGGAAGGCGGGATGAGGCATCAGTAGACATGACCAGATAGAGGTTGCTAATTTAAAAAAGCATGAGCATCATTTCTACTTGCCCAACTACAGTTTGATAGGTCAGTGTTATGTAGCATAAAATAAGTTATGAAAGACTTTACTGAAAAGGCATAGTGGATGCAATATCTTAGTTAAAAGGTAAAATTCTAAACAAATTGATTTTTCTGAAGCTTGAAAAATACCAGGTAGGCTGGGTATGTATGTATAAATACTCTCTACATCGCCATAATATATTTTAACACAAACTGAATAGCAGCTTTATGTTATTACAAATACTTCCTGATTATACAGAATTTACTATACAATGGGTGTTCCACATCCAATGGATTTAAAAAGATAGAGGCAGACCACAGATTAAAACTCAGGAAATCCTGGATCAGACTATCAATATGGGCTTTTCTGTTTATGTACTGGGATAAAGCTTTGTTCATTGTATCTAAAATATTCACTTCAATGCTACTACAGAAGAGAGATCAGAGAACTTGTGTGTCAACTATTAAAGAAACCCACCATTCCATAGCATTTTCCACATTTATGTGTTTGCCTTAGCCTTTCTCTCCATCTGGAATTGTCACTATTTCCACAGAGATCCATTGATGCCCCACCCTTCTCAAGGTGCAATAAATGCTCAAAGATCATCAATTCAAAGCAACTTCCAAAATTGTCAGAGCTAGATGCATTTATTCTCTTCTGTACACATAGTTGATACTACTCATAAGGTCTGAACTGCCTTGTGTTAGGGTCATTTTACTACTTCTCTAGGTTACAAATTGCATCATGCTTGAATTGTGGAATCTATAATGTGCAGCAGTGTGTCTGTTATAAAATATGTCCTAAGTGAATACACACAGATAATATATTCTTTGAAGGCTGGCTTTAAAAATAAATAACAACTATCTAAAAATGGATTTTGCTCTAGTAGGGCTTTTGGTTTTCATTGATGCTAGGTAATGACCTTGCAAGTACTCTGTATACTGACTCCAATAGTAGTCATCAATATTACGTATATATCCTACAAATAACAACTGAGAATGTTTAAATCCTCTGGGGTAAAACATTAATGTTGAACATAAGTCAATAAACTATTTAATATCCATTACCAGGACACAATATTTTAAATTTAGCATATGGTTTAAGTAGTCTGTCTCACATCATTTATTTTCAAAGTAGAAAACTACAGGTACTCACACTGATCCCTTTGTTATTTAAAAATGTAGTCCTGGTGGTCTGGTCAAGACTCTTCTATATATAAAACAAATCACAGTACAGAAAGTCCCCATTGCTAAAGGCAAGGTAAGATATGCATATCTCTATTAAATAAGTGAAGCAAGAAAGAAGGAACACAGTATCTTATGGGCTAGGATATCAGATGTTGATAAACAATGAAAATAATATTTTAAAATATTTAGTTAAACAATGACATCCATAAAGACAAGATGTGGTCATTTTTATTTATTTGGCAGTCTAAGTCACATAATACCTTAGAAAATTGAGATTTTAAAAAAATATTACAAATATAACATGTAGGAAAGGGAACTCTCTATAAGAAGGTTTTTAATACTTCTGGTTTAACATGTTCTTCCCAGACCTGATTTATAATACCATCACAGTTAGTTACCTAATAAAAATAGTTCATTCTGCACAAATAATAAAGAATGTCAACTTTTATCTATGTATTTTATGGAAGAATATGTTGTTATTGTTTTCTAGTGTGAATTGACCACTTTATTAACTTAATAGCCCTTTAATTTCTAACCCCTAAGGAAAAATAATAAGCTTGACTTAGTACTTTTATCTGTCCCTAATTATGCTAGCTAATGTCTGTATTCATTAATATTATACTGTCATCACAATATCATTGAGATATTATAACCAAAATCACAGTTTATTCCAAGTATTCTAAATACATTCTGATTAGACAGGCCATTTACAATAAATTTTGGCAGTAATTCCAGGGAATGTCCAAGAAATATGATTCAAAATTATTGCTTTGGCTAAAGTAGAGGTCCTGATAAAATGGAGATCATTAGAGATGCAAATTATCCATTAAGATAAAAGAAAGCTAACTGACCCATTTTTACTTGTTATTGGAGAGATGGGGGGGGGTGGGATTCAGTACATCCTTATCTGTGAGTTCATGATTTAGGGATAAATGTTTTACTGAGTCTTATTCCTAGGAATTGAATCAAAGATTCAAAGTCCAAAGGAGACTTAAAGGGGAACTCCTAGAAATCCCAATTTCTTTTTAAAATATATTTTATTGATTTTTTTTACAGAGAGGAAGGGAGAGGGATACAGAGTTAGAAACATCAATGAGAGAGAAACATCGACCAGCTGCCTCCTGCACACCTCCTACTGGGGATGTGCCCACAACCAAGGTACATGCCCTTGACCGGAATCGAACCTGGGACCTTTCAGTCCGCAGGCCGACACTCTATCCACTGAGCCAAACCAGTTTGGCAAAATATGGTATCTTTAAAACCAGCATTTACTGATGTTCATTAACTAACTTGCCCTGCTTTATTGATTAAGCAATTCCTTAAGAGGATTCTTGTTTACATCCTAATTTAGTACATGAACAAAGCTTCAAATTCTTTGCTCCAAACTGGAATTCATTAATAATTGAAATTCCTTAGCCCCAGATTCAAATCACTGGTCTACTGGAATAATGTTAGTTTTGTCTTCATTCTCCTAATATCAATGATAAGAAAACTAATATATTTCAACTTCTTCTAAGCTACAGTAAACGAATATTCATTTAAAACAAATTAAATGTGATGACATAGTCTCCAAAGTCCATTGTTGAACTGAACTTGGGAATGACAAGCAAATTCATAACCAGTCTACTGTATTGGTACTAAAATACTGATGGCGAGAGATCCTTCTGTCGGCAAAAATAAATTACATTTTAAGAGATTCAATTTATACATAAATTAATAGGATTAATTTTAAATTACTTTCAAAATGAATGGTAAAAGGAAGCAGTTAAGAATGCAAAATCACAGCAAGGTTTGCATGTGGTTATGGCTCTGTGAGAGAAAAGTAGACATTTAGCTAGAATGAGCAGTTTATCACTTTACCAGAGAACATGTACAAACAAAAAATAAATCAGAAAGCAAATCTGTATCATTCCTAGAAGCCTTTAGGAGGGTATGGCTCACAAGTTACCCAAATGATCCACTTTTTCTTACAATATTTATCTATTAAGGAAAAGCACGGTCTCCTCTATTATCTTTTCAGTTTCTCTTCTCTCTTTAACACTATTCATAAGTTATCTTACAGATATGGGTACATAAACTTAAGTACTTAGTTAATTGACTAACTAGTTGCAGATTTACTCTCAAAACCCTAACAACCATAATTGAAATAGGACACCAAAATAAAGAAAAATAAATGTAATAAAATAGTTCTAATATACAACTGAGAGATGCAGTGGAAGCCAAGTTACACAAAAAGACTAACAACTAACAGAAATGTAATTTTCAATAATTTATCCTATGTGTTCAAAAGCTCTGCACCCCAAACATCTGACACGTCCTTGGTACGGCACCAAGGTGGCAGTGCCCTATGGAAAATAGAATGACAAGTTAACAATGAACTGTGTGCTCAAAGAGTTAGATGAATGGTGCAATTATTAGCAAAGTGGATATGCTCTGAAAAAGAATATAAATACGAAGAGGTTTCTTGGTTTTCTTCATGTGCAAGTGCTTTTTAAGAGTACTGAAAGAGTCACCACATAATTCACCTCGCCCCAAAGGGGGGAAGTTCCAAAGGCCCTCAAGTGTAAAATATAAGAGTGTCAATAGTTCATATGTCATGTATAATATGAAATTTTGACACTTCAGTGAAGCTAACTTATTATAGATCAGAAATAGACTCCTTTTCATTTAGCAAAATAGTAATGAAATAGTCCTGGCATCGGTAGACACCACACACACAAAAAGTAAAAACTGATATGAATTGAAAAGAGGCCATCAAGTGGAATGTTCACCGGGGATCAGAGCTTTCTTGGATCTCGTTACCAGAGTTCTCAATCTAAAAACCAGGATTTTGTGACTTAATTCCATACACCGAGGAGTCTGGAGGGATGTACATATAAGGAAAGTGAAGTAAGCCTCCGTGCTGGGCAGTTTTCTCTGCCAAAGGCTCTGAGCAGTTTGTTGATGTGCTCCGTTTTCTCCATTTGTTATGTGGTTTGAGAGTGTGGATGGACACACACCTGCATCCAATTTGAGTAACATGAACACAGGCCTCGCTGGCAGAAGAAGTGAGAGAAACTGGAATGCATAGGAGGGTTTTCTCTCCTCAGTGATGCCAGCTGCCTATTTTTACTGTCTCCTCTTCTTTGGAACTAAAGAGTATCTAATATTGCAGAGCAAGGCAAGACACAAGATTTTTTTGTTTTTTGCAAGTCCAACTAAAACCTGAAAATAGCAATAATAATAATTTATATTTACATAATTGCCATCCACCCTCTTAAATTTTTAAATATTAAATCAAATGACTCATTTTAAAATAGTTTTACATGGTACATATATACCAGCTCTTATTTTATAATCGATGAACTAAATAACACAAATAGGTTAAATGTTAACATATATTAATCAATTTTTTTATTTTTCAATACTTTACAAGTCAACTGAAACAGCTAAAAATGGAAGACTCTTAAAAGTGTTCAATATTATCTTTTTCAAACAAAACAAAACAATCTTCTAATTTACCATTAATTAACATAAGTTGCTTTGCAAACTGTATTCCTATAATTTAGAAGATGAAAACTATAGATACATAATATATTTTTGTAAAGTATGGTAATACATTATAATTTAACTATTATTGATCAAAGTTAACATTTAATTCGTTGTAATTCAGTTCAACATATTTTTAGAGTGTCAAGCTCTGTATCCTATTGGACATAGCAAATGTGAGCTAATAGGCAAACTAATGCACAAGTAGATTTGATATTTAGTGTCACTAGTAATCTGAACACCTATCATAAAGCATAAAGTAACTCGAGAAAATAAACAAAGCAATAATGTGATGCCCACAGGAGTTTTAGACCCTGGAGTGGGGCACATTGTAGAGAACATCGCCTGTTGCCAGTTATGCGTGGGAGTGAGAACTACTGAGACTAATGGATGGATGAGTTCCGTGGCTAAATTCAAAACCCTACTATGGTTTGCTAACAATTAAGTCCCTTGGAGGAGTTCATTCAGAACACTAGTGAGTTGTAAGGCTTTCTAATTATAAGTATTTTTTAAATCATTAAGGTTTAGAATTTTTTAAATCCACATTTTAGCCTTGAATTAACCTTCACATACAATACCCTGTTTTTTCCTCTGGTTCTCAACTTTCAGGCATCACTTTTTGTGTACTACATTATGAACCTAAACACTGTCTCCTGAATGTGGTTTTTGTGCTGTATTTAGCAAAAGGATGCTTCCTGTTCTTCCTCTATAGAAATTCCTCAATGAGTGCAGTCTTTACTCACTGACATTATGTATAGCCTTTCTTCAAAGCATCCGAAAAAGCTTCCCATTCTGTTAGGGGAGATTTATGTGATTTATGTGACTTTAAGGAGAACTTGAATATCAGTGTCTGTTTTGTAGAACATTATGAGTTTACCCGGATTATTGTTGATCATTTAAGGGTTTTTGCAATGCAATCTATGCTGGCCATTACCTTGACTTGATTATAAACAAAATACCTGCAATTTTAACTATTTCAATAGAAATATATTATGCTTAAGATTTTAAAAAATATGTTCATTTACTGATTTCATAAAAATTCAAGAGACAGACTTTAGGTTATACCTATTTCTATACTGGATAAAATTATTATTAATAATAATTAACATTTATTTACAAAATTACAGCAAGAATTAATAAATTTTATTTATAAAGTATTTTGAGTGTTCAGAAAAAAACATTGAACAGATAATTTAATTGAATATTTTAAGACCCAAATTTTTAAATTAGCTAACTAGGTTAATATCATGTAGATACACACACTTAATATATATCATATATGTACATGTATGTGTGTGTTTATGCATGTATAACATTGAAGAGTATGCTCTGAAGTGCAACCTGACAAGAAGCCTACTAGAAAATCAATTTACCTGTTTTATATACTACTAGAGGCCCGGTGCACAAAAATTTGTGCACTCGGGGGGGGTGGGGA
>NW_005369942.1:9397512-9416647 GCF_000412655.1 Myotis brandtii
GTTTTGTTTAGCTTCTTATTTGCAACATAGTACATAGTTGCTTAGAGTTGCAGTTGAGAGGCCGGCAAGTCAGGCGGGGAACGTTGGAGTCCGCAGTCACGGGAGCAAGCAAGCCTCCCTGCTCGCTTCAGTGCATGGCTGCCGGCCGCCATCTTGGCTGACAGTTAATTTGCATAAGGATACGCTGATTAGCCAATGGGAAGGGTAGCGGTCGTACGCTAATTACCATGTTTCTATTTTATTAGTGTAGATATGTAAATTGGTTTTATTCTTATCTGACACACATCCAGCACTATTCTTGAGATTTAAAAAAAATCTTTATTGTTGAAAGTATTACATATGTCCCCTTTTTCCCCCCTTTAACCCCCTCTAGCCTGCCCCTGCCCCTGCTCCCAGCCCCAGGTCTTCAACACCCTATTGTCTGTGTCCACGGGTTATGCATATGTTCATACAAGTTCTTTGGCTGATCTCTTCCCACCCATCCACCCTCCCCCGCCTTCCCTTGAATCAAGTGGACATTCTTGAGAATTATTATCAGAAAAATGGATGAGTCAATGACCCCCCCTTGTTTAACACTTTATCTCTCTTCAACTTCATGTTTGAAGAAAGTTTACATGTAGTAAATTCTTCTCTCATTTTTTTTACTGAAACTGTTTGAAGTTCACTATCCATATGCCAGTTACCAAATTCAAAGGTTTTGTTTTCTTATCGTTACTCCTCGAGCTGTACCTCTGAAATAACTTGGATATTTACCATTATCTTTAAAAAGTCTCTTGTCCCTCAACCATGATCTCTGTTCTTCCACTGCCTTATAAAATTTATAGCTTCTCCAGTTTTTTCACTTAGCTTCCTGTCTTCTGAATGTAACATTTCTCACTCTTGTGTTTTTATCATTTCCAGTTCTTATCTTCTTTCCCTTGAAAAGGGCACCAGCCACAGCCTTATATCCTGATAACTTCAAATTTATTTCTGCAACAACAATCTCCCTTTGGGATTTTTGTCCATTTTCCATTCCCTGTTCATCCATCCCTTGGTTGATTTCTCAGCATCTCACATTTGACTTATCCAGACTGAATCCATCATCTTTACCCTAAAACTTGTCACTTAGTGACTTACATACTTTTGTTAGTGTCACTACAGCCACCATAAACACACTCAGGCTTGAAAAGCTACAATGTGAGACCACAAAACACATATCCATTCTATTATCTCCATGGAGGCCCACAGCACAAAATTTAATATATATAGTGTATTATGAGAGCTTCCAGTGTAAGCCTCACACTGATGGACAAGCAATTTCCCAGTTGCACAACTCTAAGCAGTCTCCCCAACCACTCAAAAATGTTCAATAGCTTACATTATCACTGAGTAATGGACACACTCCCTTCTCTGTCCTCCCTGACATGCCCTCAAGCTATTTCTTTTATTTATTTCAGCATTCTTCACAGATACTTTCTTTCAAATACCTCACATAATAACTTAATGA
Organism: Myotis brandtii; assembly: GCF_000412655.1. Taxonomy (NCBI): domain Eukaryota; kingdom Metazoa; phylum Chordata; class Mammalia; order Chiroptera; family Vespertilionidae; genus Myotis; species Myotis brandtii. Next base: position 9,398,999 of record NW_005369942.1, read on the forward strand.
GACTACTTGCTATACTCTAAATGTATCCTATATCCTTTTCTGTATTTATGCATTTCCTCATGTGGAATTAAATTACTATGGGTAGAGCTAAAATAGAAATTACCTTTGTATGTTTTAGGTGTAAATTCTAAAAAAAAATGTAAAACAGATTAATTTTATTATTCCTTTTCTTAATGTATCTGATAACTTGACTCTATTTTAGATTAATTAAATGCATATTGTATTTGTTTGTATTAAAATGCATGCTGTGTAACAAGTCCCCACAGACAGCATAAAACAGCTCGAATGTATTACCTCACAGTTCCTGTAGGTCAGAATCTAATATAGCATGGATAAATTCTCTGCTTGGGGTCTCACCAGTCTGAAAGGGGTTGTGGTCCTCATTTGAGGCTCCAGATCCTTGTGGTTGTAGGACTGAGGTCCCTATTTTCCTTTTAGCTCTTGACCATGGACCATTCTCTTCTCCTAGATCTCTCCTGCAGTTTCTTGACATGTGGCAGCCGTAGCCCATCACAACATGAGTATTTGCTTTCTTCTAGGCCAGTGGTCGGCAAACTGTGGTCCCTTGAGTGTGGCTCTTTCACAAAATATCACATGTGGGCACGCACATACAGTGCGATTGAAACTTCGTGGCCACACTGAAAGGGCCAAAGAGCCGCATGTGGCTCGTGAGCCGCGGTTTGCCGACCACGGTTCTAGGCTATCTAAAATGTGTTTCTTTGAGTTTCCATAATGCAACCAAATAGAGAAAATGTTGCTTTTAAAGACCTCATGTGATTAAACCATGCCACATGGATAATCTCCCTATTAAAAATCAAATGATTTGGGTCTTTAAGTACATGTACAAAATCAATTCAAAGTAGTATCTAGTTAGTGTTTAATCGAATAACCAGGAGAAGGTGTGTAAACACCAGAGGCTGGAAATCTTAGGGGTCATTTAGACTTTGTCTACCATACATGCCTACTTCTCTTGTCAATGCTGTTGACATATTTTACCATTATATTTACTATGCATGTATTTATTATTTATTAATTACATATTTACAGTTATAAGCCAACAGTCCTATTCCAGGAATCAAGAAAAAGAAGTTTCATGTTAAAACATATTTATTTTCATCAAATTCTTGGGTGTTCACATTGCATCCAATGTTTCACTATCATTTTAAAAACTCACATCAGTGTTTATCCTTATAGGTGAATCTTCACATAATTTCATGAAGACTGATATAGAATAAATTCTTAGAAGAGGAATTGAGGAGTCAAGATACATGCACCATTTTAAGGCTTCTGATTTGTATTCACACTTCCTCCAGAAAGCTTATATCATGTCACAGCAAGATCTCAGGTCACCAGATGGGCTGTACCTGAGAAAGAGTTCCTTCACCCTCATAATGGTGGGCATGTTCTTGATCTCTCTTTCTGTTCACCCCTGCCCCCGACTCTCTCTTCCTCACAAACACACACCAATGATCTACTAAAGAGATAAATTTAAAACACAAGAGAGTTTTAAATCAATTTGTCCAGGGTTTATTAAATTTGACTAAAATAAGTATCAATTCAATGTAGGAAACTTGGCAGAAGTCCAAATTTCTGCGCCTATAAACACAAACTTTATGGGAGGGCACGGGAAACTTTTATTCTTAAGAAATACCGCCGAAACCGGTTTGGCTCAGTGGGTATAGCATCGGCCTGAGGACTGAAGGGTCCCAGGTTCGATTCCGGTCAGGGGCATGTGCCTGGGTTGCGGGCACATCCCCAGTGGGAGATGTGCAGAGGGCAGCTGATCGATGTTTCTCTCTCATCGATGTTTCTAACTCTCTATCTCTCTCCCTTCCTCTCTGTAAAAAATCAATAAAATATATTAAAAAAAAAAAGAAATACCATGTGTTTCCTTTTACAAGGCAGAAAAGGAAAAAGCCCAACTGATCCCTGGAAATAACTGTTAAGGAACAGCTTAAAGAACAGCAAGGCATGGACTGTACACTCCACTGCTATCAAAGGAACCAAGAGTAATATTTATGTGTTGTCTTAAGCATATCAGTGAAGCCAGTTTACTGTTCCAGAGAAAATGTCAGGTTTCCTGGGCCTCATACTTAATGACTTTGTGAAACTGTTGCTTCAAGGACCTGGTTTGTCTAAACTTTGAGAGGGAAATTTATTAGAAAGTTAAAGAAAAAGCAGGTCAAACTGGTATCAGTATTTCTTTTATTTATTTTACTTTCTTTGACACGAATTAATGCAGGAGAGAACATCCAATTTAAATCAGTGAAGCAATTAATGGAGTTTATTCTCACTATATGCATATTTGAGCAGGAAGTAGCTGTGCTTTGCAAGTTAATTTATAGTCAACATTTATGAAACACGTATCAGATTTCTAAGACTTACCAGATCTTATGCCAATTTGAAAATAAAAAAGTGAATTTACAGTTTCCTTCAACAGAGCTCAATTATCTGATCTGGGAACAGATTTATTTTAAAAAATGGTAATGTAAGATCATAATACATTTCAGCAAAAACATGTAAAATACTATACAGGATTATTGAGAGTCTAGATCAAAAATGACCAAATGACTGCTTCAGAAGAATGTTCAAGATAAAAAGAAGCCACCCTAGCTCGTTTGGCTCAGTGGATAGAATGCCGGCCTACAGACTGAAGGGTCCAGGGTTCAATTCCAGTCAAGGGCACATGCCCAGGTTGTAGGCTCGATCCCCAGTAGGGGGCATGCAAGAGGCAGCCAATCAATGATTCTCTCTCATCATTAATGTTTCTATCTCCCTATCCCCTCTCCCTTCCTCTCTGAAATTAATAAAAATACATATATTTTTTCAAGGTAAAGAGAAGCCCAGTTTAAAAATCTAAATGCATAATTAAAAATAAAAATTTGCAAATTTATTTAGTCTATTAGCATATTTGAATGGCATTGCTAAAGAAAACATACAAAATCCTAAAGCCATAAAGGTTTTTGTTCTCCGTTATGCAGACAAATGGCTCTCCACTAGGGAGACAGTATCTCTTAGTGACACTTTGTTCAGAGCAAACAGCACTCATTAAACTACTTGTTTAGCAGCCTTGTTGGCAATATAATGGAAATAGCACCAGGATGGGTTATAGTGTGGGCAATACATAATTTAATGCTTGTGGATTTATGCCGCTGTGTTCATTGCTGTTCTAAAATGTGTGTGTAATTAAGTATCTTTAATGCAGTTAGACATGATCATCTGTCCTCAGAGTAGAACCTTCCTAACTCTGTACTAGTAAATCTCAGGCATCAATGCTACCTAAATCAGCTGATTAATCTAAACACTTGCAGTTCACCTATGTAAATTATACTTTTAGTTGGTTCTTAACATCCTTCGAACTTGTCTATTGCATTAACCGAGAATATGAAAAATATGTTCTATAAAACACATTGTTTATTTCTTCCACATAATAAATCCTTTTCTACAGAATGCTTATGAATATTGGCTTTGCAGTTTCAGTGAGATAATTACATTTGACACGATAGTTTCTTAATTAAAATTTATCCCCAATAACCATGCAATTTATCAACTGTTTTAACTTCTGTGACAGAGATTTCTAAACAGCTAATTTTTGTCTTTCTTTTAAAATTATTCAACACAGTTCCAAGTAGCCCTTATCAGTCACAGCTTCAGGAAAATTTCAGAATAACATTCCAAGAACTAATTTAAAAAAGCAGTGCCTTTTGGTGTATTTCAAAGATAAATCTGTGAAGAAACAAGAACACTGTAGAATGAGTAAGCATTCTTCTGTTTGTATAACTCCCAATGTGTTAGCTAATCTTGTTTTAACAGTGACCAATAACGGTGCTTTCACTGCTTCCTCTCAGAAACTAGGTCTATACCACCATCTAAACTAAATGGTTTTGTAAATAGACAGTGAGTTGGAATTAATACGAAGGTTTCAAGCCAGAGGACTTGTGGGCTCTGTGTAAATATGTGACTGCTCGAACACTCCAAACGAAGCAAAGCTTGGGCAGCACTCCACTTCACTGGCACGAAATCTGGCAAAGGCTGCCTTCCAATGGCAAGTGAAGGATGGATAGTGAAAAGATACAGATACTTGGACAGACGCATATCACTGCTAGGAATAGATGACCAGAGGCAGGTTTTTGAATATGATTACATCACTATAACTACACAAAGTTTTAACAAACATTTCCAGTAGAAAGCCACTGAAAACCCATGAGAATTCCTAGCTGATAGGAAGGTTTAGAGGAGTAAGAGGTGGGGCAGGAAGAGATGGTGGGAACTCTGGGACATTGGGAGATAACTAACAAACATTTTCATGGGTCTGTTGCCAAATAATTTGGGAATTACTACTGCACTAACAAAATACTTTGGAAAATTTTGACATGAAATTCATATTTATTTCTGAATTCTGTGGTTGAGTTGACAAGGAAAGATTCAACTAAGAAATTTATTTACCTAACATTTATTTTACTTATAAAAGACTTTAGCAGGAATGTGCTATAAAAGTTATGAATTTAAATGTTTTCATAATAAGTAACCTAATAAATTAAATTCAAGCAAATAATGAAATATTCCCTTTATTATTTTTTTAAAATATATTTTTATTGATTTCAGAGAGGAAGGAAGAGGGAGAGAGAGATAGAAATGTCAATGATGAGAGAGAATCATTGATTGGCTGCCTCCTGCACACCTCCCACTGGGGATCAAGCCCTCAACCCAGGCATGTGCCCTTGACCAGAATCAAACCTGGGACCCTTCAGTCCACAGGCCGACGCTCTATCCACCGGGCCAAACCGGCTAGGGGCCCTTTATTATTTTTATCTAATCACAGGCATTAACCTTTTATTTCAAATAACTTAAAGGATTAAGTATATACCCGAATGTGTATTCCATTTTTTGCAGGTTGTATCATCTATCCAATGCTGATTCCAGACATTGTCTTTACATTATCGTTAAAAACTAATTCAGTAGTTGCTACACTTTTTGATCCAGATTGTCAAAACTTTTGAGATAAAATGCAAACCCAAGAGATGGAGACTGTGCTCACAAGCCCCAAAATATGTCCCAAAAGACTGGAACTTTCTCTCTGAAATTAAAAGTCACTCCTTGAAAACAAAATTCTCCTTTAGTTTTACCCTCTGCCTCTCCAACCCTCATTGTAACTGCCTTCTTCATTGATAACATACCCAAGGAAACCCTACTACATTTCTCTACATCATCTATTGCCTAAATCTGAGCCATCATACTTCAGTCAAATTTTCTTTCCCACTGTTAAACTATTTCCTGCATGATTCAATTTATTTTGACCTGTACTAAACATTGGATGATCTATCACTTTCTGCCATCTATAAATGTATGGTCTACTAGATGTCAAAAGGTTAGATAAGTTAAGGACATATAAAAGGCTAATATGCTAAGTGTCCAACTGTCTGACCGGTCATTATGATTCACATTGACCACCAGAGGCAGACGCTCAATGCAAGAGCTGCCGTGATGCGCACAGAGAAACAGCACTGCAGACCTGGCACCCATAAAGCAATACTCAGCTTCCCCCAAGTGGGACACAGGCCCCACCACCACCCCAGAGCAACACCCCATCAAATCACAGCTGATGCTGCTGAGACCCCCATGGTGCAAAATGCAGCCCATAGCCCAGCCCAGAAACAGTGGCTGTGGGTCCCGGGTAATGACATCACATAGCAACACCAGGTTTTCTCTCCCTAGTGACTAGCCTCCTTGCAGTTTCTTCAGCCCAGAAAAACAACTTGCTTTATAGCCAGGTGGAAACATTTCACACTTTAACCAAATGTCTGTGAAGAATTTTCCTGTGCCTAATCTCATTTGATCCTCACAGAAGTCCTAGAGTAGGTAGATAGGAGACTCAGTGGAATCCTATCTTTTTATTAGCCAGAAAATGGAGATTTAGAAAGCTTAGAAATTTGACCCAACTGAAAAGAAGAAATGGTGGACCTTGAAAATGACTTCAGGTTTTCTCACTGCACAGAATATAGTCAAACACTGCTGCAGTTAAATATTTTACCCTTTCTTTTCCCTGCGTGATCTATAATAATAACCTGCTTCGTGTTGATATTTACTGCTGTGTTGCTGACAATTAGCTAAAAGAGAAGTTGGGGTGCTTCACTGGGCTGGAAAAAGTTTAGCTAAATCAGAAAGCAGGTTTAATTAAGCAAGTTTGTTCTATATCTATAAAAGGCTAAGTTGACTCGTGCATGGGCAATACATACAAAGCTCTCGCTGGTGCCAATCGCACACGTATGTTTCCATCTGTCGTTGTCAATCATGAATTTGGTTGACACTTCTATTATAGCGCCTTGGCCGGCCCTGGTTACCTGAGCCTCAGGCGGCCCTAGGCGGCTGGGCAGCCGCCATCCAAGGCTTGCTTGTGCCTCGGGCCACCCCTGGGCAGCTGGGGGGCTGAAGGGACTGGGGGGTCTCTGGAGGCAGGCACGCAGAGCGGCTGCTACCCCAGCGGGGCTGAGGTGACTGGGCGCTACCATCTTGTGGCTGTAGGTGCTGCCATCTTTGAGGGCGGGACAGTCAATTAGCATATTCCCTCCTTATTGGCTGTGAGTGCCACCATATTTGTGATGGCATGAGGGTCAATTAGCATATTCCCTCTTTATTAGAGAGGATATATATAAAAAGCTAAGTTGACTTGCACATGTGCAATACATATACTAAAGCTCTCACTGGCACCAATCACACGCATGTGTTTCAATCTGTCATTGTTGATCATGAATTTGGTTGACACTTCTATTACAGAGAAAGGGCGAACAGCGATATTAAAATATTTCTTCTAATTAATTTCCTTTCAATGTGCACGAATCCATGCACCAGGCCACTAGTACAATTATAAGAAAGAAGAGCTAAATGCATAAAAAAGTACTAAATGCTACAGAGGTTCAGAAGAAGAAAGACTATCCAATTCACTTAGGAACATGGATGAAATGAGACTTGGACTGGCCTTAAACATCGATAGATTATCCCAAATTAGAGAGAGAGTGGTTTAAGGTCCAAAAAGATCATATTACTCTCTAGTTGAAAGTCCTCCCCACAACCTTTCAAACCTCTTGTAAACATGGAAATACAATATAATATTCTGCATCACATGGGCCCTGTCTGCCTCTCTGTCTCTTCATCTCACCACTTCTTCACTTTGAAGTCCATGCCCTTGTCTTACTGAACTATGTGCAGTCCCTAGTAGAAGGACAGCACTCTCAATTTTGGACATTGAATCTGCAGCTCTTACTGCAAAGAATATAGTAGAGTACCCTTTCTAGTAAGATTTCACTCTTTAACACTGGGCCTGGTCAACTCTTTTCATCCTCACGAAACCCATCTCAAACCTCACATCCACCAGGATACCCCACAAGGCCATTATTTTACTTATGTGTGGCTTATTCCATGCCACATTATCATCATGAGTCCAAAATTCCTCTCCTGATGTAGGTATTTATTTATTACCTTTTAGCTCCTCATCCACTCCTGTCCCTTCCTCTATCATTTGCAACTAGTGCAATTTTTCATTTGTTTAATGAGAATAATTTTTATTTGTATATTTGTACAAAATATAGATTGAGCACATGTATTTTCAAATGTACATTAATGTGTTGTTTTAAAATTCTCCCTGTTTCTTACTTTTCACTAAAAAATATGCATTTAAGCTCCACCTATGTTGCTCTGACTCCATGTGATCTATTATACCTAGTCCATCCACTCTCCCAGTGCTGGCCATTTGGGTGGTCTAGACAAACTTGCCACCACATGTATGCACACACACACACTCATACTCACATATACACACACAAATACACATGTACACAAATACTTTCACAGAGTCACCCATACACACTCACGTCACATAGGCACAAATGATGCAATGGCAATACTTCTAAATGCCCGATTATGAACATGTAAGAACTTTGCTTATGGACCTTAAAGTGGAACCACTGAGTCATATACCATGTTCACACTAAATTTTTCCAAATACTCCAGCCTGCTCTCCAGAGGATTCCCATATCCTCACATCTCTTCCAGCCCTTGGCATTATCCACTTTCTAATGTTTCCAGTCCCATAATTTGTGAGATACCTTACTGAAACAACTGCTCAATACTTACCGGGAATTGTGTCTCTTTGTTGTCTGTCTAGCCTGTAAAATTGTAGAGGCTATTAAAACACAAAGCTACTAAAGCATATTGAAAGAATACAGATTTCAATAATGCAAGGCTAACCATGAAAAAGTGAATATTACCCAAATTCATTAAACTAGGAACCGGTTGAGGTGACATAGCTGTGACCCAATTCCAATTCTAATCCCATGCTCAGGTCCATATACCAGAAGGCAATATATCCATGCCTCATGTCAAGAATCATTATAAATGTTTTTGCATATTCCACTCTTTTGGTGATAGTAATCATCAACACCTCAAGGTCTTTTAGATAGCTCGCAAATTCTAATACATCCCTGAAATGTAGAGTTATACTTTCCCCAATATCATCAATGGGAACAGAAGCTAAGATAAGCAGTTCTGAAGCTGTCTTCCCATCAGTTGGCTGAGCCTCTCAGCCTGAGGTTTCAGCCTCAGCAACTCCATCTGGCTCAGCAGGCCCCAAGCACCTGCTCTGGTGCTCCAGGCTTCACAACATGAGGGCTGAACATCAGCACAGCCTACTGCCTCACAGATGTCAAGATTTCCCAAGGAATTCTTTGTTCTGACCTTTTCAAAGTTGTCATTAATTTCTACATTCAAAAAGTACTCCTTGAAGTATTTTGTAATAAATATTTTAGTCCGTTTGTCATTTATTTATATCTTACTCATTCCAAAAGGAATTTTAATTGGAAAATAGTTTATCACTTTTTATTTCAATGACATATCTAATTTTATGTCCTTTTCCTATGAGCTGGACATCCCCCTCCCTAATGTCTTTTGTTCCTTCTTAGAGAAAAGGTCATACACATTTCTATGTGGTTCACAGTGGTTATCAGTAAGGGGGGCCCACTATATATATATATATCATCCCATTTTAGGCCTTCTATGTTGAAAACAATGTATTTTTTGATGTTTTTGATAGGTTTATGTTTTGATTTTGTGCCTCTTTAAACTCACACATTATTCCTCAGTGTAACAACTCTAAAACAGGAATAATGTAGTGATGTCATGGTAAGAACTGGAAAGGCTTTCAAAACAGAGATAACAAACATGTTATTCTGTCTACCCATACATTCACCAATACAGAGTCAAACCTAACCTAACGGAGGAAAATTTTGGTTAACCTTGTGACCTCAGTCTGCAATGCTCACAGCTGGTTACTACTCATTCTTCAGATACAGCCTTAAACTCTCTTTGGAGAGTTTTCCCCTGATCGCCATCTAAAGAGGGCTCTGATATAAGCATAACCAATGGACATAAGACACTGGGGGGTAGGGGAGGCCAGGGGATTGTCAAGGGCAGGGGAAAAAAGGACACATATGTAATACCCTTTGTAATACTTTAAGCAATAAAAAAATTTAAAAAATAAAAAATAAAAATAAAAATAAATAAATAAATAAAAGGGTGAAATCGGAAAAAAATAAAAATAAAAAAAAATAAAAGGGTGAAATCAGAAAAAAAAAAAATAAATAAATAAATAAAGAGGGCTCTGTACACATATTCTCTCAAGTAACCCTATACTTTTCTTGTATAGTACTTTATTAGTTAGCTCAGGCTGCCATAACAAATTATCAGAGCCTGCATGGCTTAAACAATAGAAATTTACTCTCACAGTCCTGGAGGCTGGAAGTCTGAAATCGGGCTGCCAGCATGATCTAGTTCGGTGAGAGCCCTCTTCCTGGTTCCCAGGGGGTTGTCTTCTCCCTGTGTCCTCACAAGGTGAAGACAGAGCTCTGGTGTCGCTTTCTCTTCTTGTAAGGACACCAGTCCTATCAGATTAGGGCCCCACCCTTATAACCTTATTTAACTTTAATCACCTCCTGAAAGGCCTTATCTCTAATACAATGGTGGTGGGGGCGTTAAAGCTTCAACATATGAATTTAAGGAGGTGGGGGGGGCGGGCATTCATAGCACAAATTCAGTTAATAGTGAGTAATTACCACAGTTGTTGCTTTTTTTTATCATCTAATAAGTTATTTATTTGATGGCACCCTACCCAACTCAATTATAGGCTGTAGGAATCAGGGATCCTTTAGCTTTGGGCACCATTGAGTGTCCAGCAATCAGCATAACACCTGGTAGAATATTACTCTGGTTGAATATTTTTTAATATTTTTTATTGATTTTAGAGAGAGAAGAAGGGAGAGGGATAGAGAAACAGAAACATTGAGCTCTAAACATGGTCATGTGCCCTGACCCAGAATCAAACCCATGACCTCTTGATTCATGGGTCGATGCTCATTCACTGAGCCATACCAGCTGGGCCATAGCTACATCTTAAGTATATACATCAGTATCTATGGAATATGCTCATTACATGTTTTGGGGCACTGGGTAAATTAGTTTAAGAAAATAATATAGACAACTAAAATATAAAACATAGTGTATTCATTTTTCATTCTCCAGAGCTAGTAGCTATTACTAGTAATACTTATACTTTAAAACAAAGGCTCTACAGCAAGAGACAAACAAGGACCCAGCAATTCCACTCTGGGTATTTATCCGAAGAGACCCAAAACAATAAATCAAAAAGACATATACATCTATATGTTCACTGCAGCCTTATTTACAATAGCCAAGATACAGAAGCAACCTAAGTGCCCATCAATAGATGAACGGATAAACAAGAAGTATTCCATATATACAATGGAGTATGACTCAGCCATAAAAAATAATGAAATCTTGTCATCTGCAACAACATGGATGGACCTAGAGAGTTTCATGCTGAGTGAAATAAGTCAGGCAGAGGGAGACAAATGTGATATGATTTCACTCATATATGTAATCTAAAAAACAAAACAAAGGAACAAGCAATACAAAAACAAACTCCTAAATACAGAGAACATTTTGATGATTGCCAGATGGGAAGGGGATTGGGGGAATGGACAAAAAAAAGGTGAAGGGATTAAGAAGTACAAAATTAGTCATGGGGATATAAAGTACAGCATAGGGAATATAGTTAACTAGAGGCCCAGTGCACAAAATTTGTGCACGGGGTGGGGTGGGGACGGCGCCCCTCAGCTTGGCCTGTGCCCTCTCGCAGTCCAGGGGTCCTTGGGGGATGTACAACTGCTGGCATCCTTAGCGCTGCTGTGGAGGTGGGAGAGGCTTCCGCCACCACCACTGCTCTCGCCAGCCATGAGCCCAGCTCAGGGCTTCTAGCTGAGTGGCGCTCCCCCTCTGGGAAGGCACTGACCACCAGGGGCAGCTCCTGCATTGAGTGTCTGCCCCCTGGTGGTCAGTGCACATCATAGCGACTGGTCATTCTGCCGTCCGGTTGATTTGCATATTAGCCTTTTATTATGTAGGATAATGTTATAATGACTATGTATGGTGTCAGGTGAGTATTAGATTTATTGGAGTGATCACTTAGTAATTTATATAATGTCCAATCACTGGGTTGTATACCTGAAATTAATATAATGTTGAATGTCAATTGCAATTAAAAAATAAAGTTATTTAAAATCAAAAAGTAATTCCTATAAAGAGGAACATGGAAAATTAACTGCACTGGTTAAATCAGTATCTAAAAAATAATTATCTTGGTCTGTTTATTTAGCCTCAGAACACAGAAATTATTAAGCAGCATCTGAAGAGAAGGATTTGTGGCATCAATTATGTCCAGTATGAGCTTAACAAAACACTCCTTTGTTTTATCTCCCCATTTTACTCTAAAATTTCGATCTAATGTATTTCAAAGTTTTACAGTCACCTTTTATTTAGTTCTACCAATACAGTCAAGGCTACTTTTTTCAAATTTATCTCAGACAGCCTCCATTACCTGCCCTGAGAGAAACATCTGTTTCAAAGATTCTGAGACATCTAGATTTAATGGCAGAAGCACTGAGCTTAATTGACATGAATTTTATCTTTAGTATTACCACATCTTATAAACTAGATCTGTTACTTTAATTTTACTCTTTTTACCCACCTAAAAAATGAGGATAATAATATTTTGATAAAATTAAATGAGGAAATTAACATAAAGAGCTTTTCAACTACAGAGAACTTTACAAAGTTAGGCAATTATTGTCATTATTTTCACCAAAGTACTATGAATTAAGGCACTAGCATAAAGGATCTATGCTCATAAAATTGCATGAAGCATTAATGGTAGAACTATTATTTCCCACCTTTAATGTAGTCTCCCATTATGACACTCCTGGCCTCTTGCTACTCTCTCACTCAATTTGCTTCAGGCAAATTTGGACCACTAATCAGATTGTTGAGTTTAGAGAAAGAAAGTTGGTCCACATAGTTTGGCCTCACCTTCCTCTCTCTCTCTCTCTCTCTCTTTTTTTTTTTTTTTTGGTAGTGAGTTCTGTAGAAAGTCATGCATTTTCTCTACTGCAGTCATTTTCAAGCCTTTTCATTTCATGGCACACATAAACTAATTACTAAAATTCTGTAGCAAACCAAAAACATATTTTGGGCTGATCTGACAAAAAAAAAATAGGTATGATTTTGATTCATTCACACTAGACAGCTATTATTGTGTTGGCTATTGTCATATTTTTATTCTATAATCTATGGGAAAATAGGTCAGGCATTGCATGTTTTAAAAATTCGTATGCCACATCTGTTGAAAATCACTGCTCTACTGTGTTCTCCCAGTGGCAAGTTCAGGGACCTATGGAGGAGGCCTGCCCCAGTTCAAGACAGCTAGTGACAGAGGGCTTGGTAGCCAGAAGCCAATTTGGCCATCAAAGATTCATGCACCTTAGTATTCTTGCCATTGGATAGTCCTATCCCACACTGAATCTGTCTGACTTGTAAAACCTATAACATAATGCAGAAATGACACTGTGTAACTTTAGAGGCAAAGCCATGAAAGAAATTGTGACTTCTATCTTGCATTTTCTTGGATTACTCCCTCTGGGGGAGGCCAACTGGCAATGTCATAAAGACATTCAAATGGCCCAATGGAAAGGAACTGAGGCCTACTGCCAACAGCCAGCATCTGCATGTCAGAGATATGACTGAGCTCTCAGAAACAGATCCTCTAGGCCCAATCAAGCTTCCCACTGTAGCCCAAGCCAACATTTTGACTGCAACCTCATAGGAGACCCTGTGCAAGAACCAACCAGCTAAGCCACTTCTGAATTCCTCATGCTTAGAAAAGGGATATAATTTTATTTATTGTTGTTTAAGCTGCAAGTCTTCAGATGTTTGCACAGCAATAGATAATTAATATATGAGATTAAGTGCTCTTAAATTTTATATCTGTTAGCAGATATAAACTATATTCTCCAATATCAGCTTGAAATATCAGGGGTGAAAATTTACCTTCCAAACACTGAATCTTTTTTGTTTATTGCCATTACCTCAGAACTTGAGCAGGAAAGATTTTTGTGTGGGTTTTTTTTTGTTGTTGTTGTTTTAAGCAGGAAAGTTTGATTCAAGTTTTGAGCCCTCTCAAACATCTAAATACTATGCCTTGCATTTTATCATTTATGCATCTATTCAGCAAGCATTCTATTGAACATCTACTAAATTCTAAGTACAGTGCAAAAGCTTTGAATGCCAAAACACTTCGAACTTGAATAAGAACTTCCACTGAATCGAAGTTTCCAGAGACTAATAAAAAAGGCAGAACTTCTGTACACTACTAAAGAATATCATAGAGAGTCAAATTTTAATTAACTCATCAATGGAGAATGAGGGCAGGAAGAATTTCCAGCAAGTATAAAACTGATGTTATAATTAATTATATTAAAGCTAACTCCTGTATGCATACATAACGTTTTATATACCTGAAGAACAAAGCACAGTGCTGGAGTCAGACTGTCTCAGTTTCTGTCTTGGCTCTGCCTTTTGGGACCTGTGTCACCTTGGACTACTTACTTCAACTTTCTGTGCTTTCCTCAACTGTCAAATGGGGTCATTTGAGGACTTAAATGAGTTCATATATGTCAAGTATTTAGAAGAGTGTCTTACACTATATTATTGTTTTATATTACTATCAAGATTTATAAGATAATTTAATTATGTTCACCATGGTTAGTCTCAACTTCCTCAAACTGATTCATGCACATAAGAGTCAAATTACTCAACAAAGTTATTTTCATTAGTTAGTTTTCCGAAAGATATGTTAGAGTTGTTATCTAACTTCCCACGATTTTTCACCTCTTTAAACTTTTACAAAACTGGGCAAAAATGCAGAGGAAATAAACTTATCATTTCTCTTTTTTAAGTAAAGAATCAATCAAGTAATCCCTAATTCATGTTCTAATTCAAGTTGTTCTGTAGTCCCTTCTTTTTATAGTTCTTCTAAATCATTACATATCTTTTCTGAATATAAAGTACCAGATATTTTTAATTGAAACGAACATTTTAATTACTGCGCTATATATTTGATGGGCAAGAGAAATTAGCTTTCCCACTCCGTATTAGCTATAATATAGCATCTTTTGCTCATTGTAGTATAAAATAATACAAGTTTTTACTGACTCATAGTGCCGGAGTCCATTCATTGTCTTCACTAGCTGAGGTACAAGTTTTTACTGACTCATAGGAGTTTGAGATTTTTCACTGGTGTACTGTCTATTCTTTTGACTCTATGTAATCTGAAAGTTACTTCTATCCCTCATTGATCAAGAGTGTAAAGTGACATAAGCAAGGTGATGAGATAGGAGGTTTCTATCCTCTTCATCTCAAAGAACACCCAACTGACAATCACTCACAAACAAGAATACCTCTCAGGAGTCTAAGGGTCCAGCTAAGAAGTTCCAGCACACCATTGGAGAAAAAAAAATCTGAGGTTAGAAACACTGAAGACAGTAGGAGGTAGAGTTTTATTTTACTCATGTCAACCCACCACAAGGCAACACAACTCAGTGCCAAGAGAGATCCCCTTGCCTGCAATTTTCCTGATTGGGGACGTGAGAGTGTGTGAGCATCTGGCTTCCCACTGTGTGGGATGCTGACCAAGAGGCTCATTTCTTTCTTGCTCCATCCAGGACACTGAGGTGCTCTGCATGACTGGGGGTCAAGAAGGGGCTGGAACATAGCCTAAACCTCTCTAATCATCAGATAAATGCAAATCCAAAACACATTGAGACATCACCTCACATTTGTTAGGATGGCTACTAACAAACTGGTAAGAGATAACAAGTATTGGTGAGGATGTAGAAAAAGGAAGTCCTATACATTGTGGCTGGGATTATAAATCGGTGCAGCCATTATAGAAAACAGTATGGTGGTTTCTCATAGAAGTAAAAGTAGAACTACCATATGATCCAGCAATTTTGCTTCTGATATTTATCCAAAAGAAATGAAATCAGTGTCTCTAAGAAATATCAGTATTCCCTTGTTCATTGTAGCTAAGATATGGTGACAAAGTACGCATAGACAGATGAAGGGGTAAAGAAAATGTGATGTTATTTATATGAATACGCACAGATACATAATGGAATATTCTTCAGCAATAAAAAACAACAAGGAAATCCTGCCATTTGTGACAACATGGATAGACCTAGAGAACATTATGCCAAGTGAAATAAGTCAGAGAAAGACAAATACTGTATTACCTCACTTATATGTGAAATCTAAAACAGAAATGTCAAACTCATATAAAGAGCAAGAAGGTAGTTACCAGGGACTCAGGAATGGAGTAACTGAGGAGATGCTGGTCAAGGGATACAAGCCTGCAGCTAAAAGATGAATAAGTTCTAGAGATCTAATGTACAGCATGGTGACAATTAATAATACTGTACTGTGTACTTAAAATGTGCTAAGAGGGATTAAATCTTAAGCATTCTCGATTTGGAAACAGCCTAAATGCCCATCAGCAGATGAGTGGATTAGAAAACTGTGGTACATCTACACAATGGAATACTATGCTGCTGTAAAAAAGAAGGAATTTTTACCATTTGCAACAGTATGGATGGAAGTGGAGAGCATTATGCTAAGCGAAATAAGCCAGTCAGAGAAAGATAAATACCACATGATCTCACTCATTTGTGGAATATAAAGAACATTATAAATTGATGAACAAAAATAGATACAAATGCAAAGAAGCATCGAAAAGACTGTCAATCTACAGTGGGAAGGCAGGAGAGGATTGGGGGGGCAGTAAGAGATCAACTGAAGGACTTGTATGCATGCATATAAGCATAACCAATGGACGCAAGACACAGGGCGGAGAGGAGGGCATGTGTGGGGGGAGGGAAGGCCAGGAGGAGGTCAATGGGGAAAAAGGAGACATATGTACTACTATTTATAATACTTTAAACAATAAAATAAAATTTTAAAAAAATCCTAAGCATTCCCCCCCCCCCCCCCATACACACACACACGCACATGCACATGGTACCTATGTTAGGTGATGGATGTGATAATCAATTCACAATGTATATCAAATCATTACATTGTATACTATAAATATACATAATTTTATTTATTCAATTATACCTAAATGAAGCTGGGAAAAATATGAAAGAATAAAGTGATAGTAACTGTAAAAAGAAAGTACTATGATATAGGCATGAATAAAATCTTAAGGAAATACAGGAGAGAGTATATTTTTAAACATTAAAGAACATCTGGAACAAAAAGACAAAGGAGTTAATGAGCATGACAGATGTATAAGGGCCATTAATTGCATGTTAGGTGGATTTGTATTTAGCTTATACACTAGAATTGATAAATGTTTGCCCATGGACTAAATCTGACCTGCCTCCTGCTTCTGTAAGTTTTATTGGAACACAGCTATGTTCATTCAAGTAAAGCCTATGACAGCTTTCACCCTCTGCACACAGGGTTGGTAATTATGACAGAGATCATGTGGGCTGCAAATTCTGAAATATTAACCATCTGGCTCTTCACAGAAAAGGTTTGCTGACCTTTGCTATAGATGACAGCATCAAAGCGAAAAATGTTGAGCAGAGGAGTAATAAGATAACATATTTAATGAGGTTTTTTCCCTTAATATTAGATTTTAGAAATATAATATTTTTATTATCATTTTTAACGAGTGCCGGGGTGTGCGATCGCGCTCCTCCTGTCTTTCGCCAAAAGTGCCGGGAGCGCTATCAAAGCTTCGAAATGGCGTCCAGTTCTAAATCTGCTTTTATTAGTGATGATGATATTGCTAAATATGTCAATGTAGTAAAGGTTTCCTTAAGTTTTTGAATATGTAACTTCATTTACTTGCGATTCATAATTTTTTTCCTAAACTGCTGTAAAATCAGCAAAAATGCCTTGGCAATTTTAGCATAGTTCCTAGGATATTGGTTGGCACTCAAAGGGTTAATATGTGGCTAGAGAGGAAACACTGATATGTTGTTCTATTTATTGATGCATTCATTAGTTGGATTCTTACATGTGCCTTGACTGGGAATCAAACCTGCAACCTTGGTATATCAGGATGACGCTCTAACCAACTAAGCTACCTGGCCAGGACCCAAGAAAAAGAATTCTTTTTTTTTAATCTATAATTTTTTTATTGGTTAAGGTATTACAAATGTGTCCTCATCCTCCCATTAA
>NW_005369942.1:9417641-9430404 GCF_000412655.1 Myotis brandtii
TATATATATATATATATATATATATATATATATATATATATATATATATATATATATATATATATATATATATATATATATATATATATATATATATATATATATATATATATATATATATATATATATATATATATATATATATATATATATATATATATATATATATATATATATATATATATATATATATATATATATATATATATATATATATATATATATATATATATATATATATATATATATATATATATATATATATATATATACACACACACACACACACACACACACACATTAACTTTAGCAAAAATTAAGACAATGGAGAAATCAAAGACATAATTTTTAGTGGAAAATGAATTGGAGAGGTGACAAGACAGAAGAGCAGGAAGACAGGTATTACTTAGAGAAGGGAGGTTTCCCATAGGTCCAGAAAGAAGCCAACAGCAGCTAGATAGGCAGAGGAATAGACTGAGAAAGAAGTTGCTAATAAAAATTGGATGAGTCATGAGAAAGAGGTAGCGTGCTGAAGAACAAAAACCACCCGCATCACAATTTTTCCTCAAGTTCACGCTAAATTTACTTTGATGCTTGAAAGAGTTGCCTGTAACAGCTGCAAAGTGTTAAAATTAATTAAAACTTCAAGAGCTGATGGTTGTTTTTTGATACAATAGGGAAAGCTCTAGTTAGCTTCAATGTCATGAGGAGAAAGAAGTTGATGAATCTTAAGAAATCTTTGGCAGGAAACTTGAAAAGCGTATTAATGCAGCTCAACAAACCATGACCATGAACAGCTTCTACAGAAACATCCCCACAAATACTGAGGTGAGTATAATCTTGATTTTTATTATTTTGATATTTGAATGATATTTTATTATGATAATAATAAAAGCTTACAATAAAAAATAGATGAATATGAGCAAAACTCAATCACAGCATCCAGAAATATCACTGCTAACATTTCGATATATATCTTATCAAATACATATTTTTGTAAACAGAGTTGAAATCACACCATACAATTACGTATCTCACTCTTTCTATTTGCCATTTTGCAAATTAAGCAGACCCCAAGTTTTATTTAAACCCTATAATACCATTTGTTAACACAGTATTTCATCATCTCAATATACTAAGTGTTAACCATTCCCCTATTCTCGACATTTAGGTTGCTTCCAATTTTTCACAATTATAAATTATACAACTTGATAATGAACATCTTTATGCCTGAATCTTTAACAACATTTAAAATTACCTCCTTGAGCTAGCTTTATGGACTTGTGATTATAAGATAAAAGGCTATGGCCCTGGCCAGGTAGTTCAGTTGGTTTGAGCATAGTCCCGTATGCTAAAGTTTCTAGTTTGATCCATGGTCAGGGCACATTCAAGAATCAACCAATGAATACATAAGTAGGTGGAACAACAAATCAATCTCTTGTTCTTTCTTCCCCCCCTCTCACCCCCACCTCCTCAATCTCTAAGTCAATAAATAAAATTTTAAAAAAGAAAAGAAAGATAAAAGGCTCTGGATATTTTTAAGCATTGTGATCCTTCATGCCAAAATGCTTCCCAAAAGAGGTGGATCATCTTACATGATCTCCTCCCAGCAGTGCAGGGGAGTAAATAGGCAGCATTATGATGTGAGTGAAACCAAGTTCAAAAAAGGAAAGACAGAAATCGAATTTACTGGCAAATTTTAGCCTAATGGGAAAGTCAGAAAAAGGGAGTGAAGCTTCACCTTTTGCAGAGAAAACAACTTTTACAAAAGGGTTATAGAAACAGAGCGAACCAGGAATTCTTCCAGACGCAGTGGAGCAGTGACCTGCTTTTTCCTCTGCTCACCAACCTGGGCGACTCCCTATGTTCACTTCTCGTAGGACAGAGGGCTGATTAGTGGCACCAGCCAGCCCCCCTGGGGACAGATGGCCTTGCCCATTACATTCTTCATCCAAAGGGCAGAAACATGCCAGTAGGAAGAGACCTTAAAGATTCTTCAATCCAACCCCTCACTTCATCAGACCCAAGCCTAGGAAAAATCATGGCAAATAAACATAAAAAGATGCTCCATATCATATACCATCAGGGTAATTTAAATGAGAACAAGAAAGAGATACCACTATACACCTATCAGAATGGCCTAAGTCTGCAACACTGACAACACCAAATACTGATGAGGAAATGGAGCAACAGGAACTCTCATTCATTGCTGGTGCGAATGCAAAATAGCACAGACATTTTGGAAGACAGTTTAGACGATTGTACTAAACTAAGCTTACTCTTATCATACAATCCATCATCACACTCCTTGGTATTTACTCAAAGTAGTTGAAAACATATGGCCACATAAAAACCTTCACATAGATGTTTATTGCAGCTTTATTCATATTAGCTAAAACTTGGAAGTAACTGCGGTGTTCTTCAGGAGGGAATGAATAAATAAACTGTGGCATATCAGACAATGAAATATTATTTAGCACTAAACATAAATGAGCAACCAGGCCATGAAAAGACATGGAGGAAACTTAAATGCATATCACTATGTGAAGGAAGCCAAGCTAAAAAAAAGTGTCTGATTCTTTAAAAGGCAAAACTGTGGAGAAAGTAAAAGATTAGTGGTTGCCAAGGGTGTGGGAGTGGGTAATGAATATGTAGATAGGAGAGAATTTTTAGGTCAGTGAAACTCCTCTAGTATATATTGCTATAATGGTGGATACATGTCATTGTAATTTTGTCCAGACTCATAGAATGTACCATGCTCAGGATGAACCCTAAGGTAAACTATGGACTTAGGGTAGGCAATGTTGATAATGGGGAGACTATGCATGTTGGAGGAAGGGGGTTGTGTGAAATACCTTCCTCTCAAATTTGCTGTGAACCTAAAAGTGCTCTAAAATATAGTCTTTTAAAAATAAATTGAAATAAAGTAATAAACCAAATTGCTTACCTGAGACAGGGGTATTATTGCATGGAGGGGCTCTGATAGACCTTTCCAAGTAATGGAAATGTTTGTTCCGTATTTTAATGGCGGTAATGGTTACATGGGTATATACATTTGTCAATGTGGTACAATTAAGATTTGTGCATTTTATAATATGCAAATTATTCTTTGTTAAAGTTGGTTTTTTAAAGTAAAAAATGTAATTGCCAAATGAAGAAAAATTTAATAACCTCTATGAGATAAAAGAGATAGATAATCTGAATAAATAGTATATAATAGACAGAAAATATTAAAGTATAGGGGACTGATAAAAAAAATAACACCTTCCCCTGGTACAAACCATGTTGTCAATATATGTCATAGAAATAGTCAATATTACTCAAAAATAAATAGGGACCGAGCCTTAGATGGGGACTGTGCTCAAGGGAAGAATCCTGAAGCTTAAGAGTCATAAGCTTCCACCCAGTATTTACATTTCTCATGAGTTGAAATGAAAATTCCATAAAGTTATATCCTGTGAAATCTAATTTAATAGAATCCGCCTAGTTCAGGTTTTTAATTAAACTATGCTTATGGCCCCATTTGCTTTATAATGAGAATAATTCCAAATAATGATATTAAGTTTTATTTTATTTGTAAATAAAATTGGAGTTAAAGGCAGGGAGAAAGGAAAAGTTTGCTCAATTAAATTTGCAATGTTGTAGCCTAGGAATTAAAAGAAGTCAACGGGAACTGGTTTGTGATCTTTTTTTTTTTTCCCTTTTCCAAGCACATTGCATCATTCATTTAACCCCATTACTAATCCTACTTAAAGTGTTTTCTTGATGTGATGTTCAAAGGATTTTGGGTTTCTCTTTTCTAATCTAGAGAATGAAAGGTCTCTACCAATGATGTAACTGAAATATTTTCAGTGAAGTTCCACAGTATGATAAGATAAATGTAAGTGTTATTTCACACAACAAGATCATCCCAATGTGAAAACATTTCTCTAATAACATGGAAATTGCTTGCAGTAAAGTGGGAGCAAGAGGAAATAAGAAAACACAAACCACCATTTTAACCTCTCTGGCCTTTTCTCCACTATGTATTCAAGTCAATTAAAAAAGGGAGTAAAAAGAAGTCTCAATGGCATATCTCTTGTAAACAAGTAAAATTAGCAATTGGAAACCAGGAAATGAGCCTCCCTGAGTTTAAGATGGGAAATGGTGTTTTATAACACAGACCTTGTAAAAAAAAATGCTAAACTATCCTATATAGTAAAAGGCTAATATGCAAATCAACCGAATGGCAGAACCACTGGTCGCTATGATGCGCACTGACAACCAGGGGGCATATGCTCAACACAGGAGCTTTCCCCTGGTGGTCAGTGTGCTTCCCACAGGGGGAGTGCCACCCAGCCAGAAGCCAGGTTCATGGCTGGCGAGGGCAGCGGCAGTGGCAGGAGCCCGTCAGTCAGACATCTCCTGAGGGCTCCTGGACTGCAAGAGGGCACAAGCCAGGCTAAGGGACCCTCCCAGTGCATGAATATCATGCACTGGGCCTCTAGTATTGAATAATCTGAATACAACTTGCAACAAAAAATAATTGATTGTATATCTGCATTTAGATAAGTTATTACTAAACTTTAAAGATAAAGTAAACCAGTGGTTCTCTTGGCAAAAGATGGCAATCCACATCGTAGTCTTTGAAAATTCCTATCTACCTCAAGTTGTTTTCCATACTATCTTCTCTGGTCCCCCCAAACAACCTAGATTACTGGAAAGTCCTGGTGTTGGGTTGGTGACATTGATGTATTTGAATGGAGGTTGGCACAGAGATTTATCCTCTGTGCCAATGTTTGTTTCATTTTCCCCTTTTGCTTCCAAAAGCCACGATACGAATGGATACATTGTGCTGGGATAGAGAGAGATAAAATATGATAACCCTAGAGATGGCCCTCAATTTTTAGCACCTTGGCACCAATAGTGTAAATGTTATTCTTACTGTAGACATGCATAAATTAAAGAAATTAATTATAAAGCAAAAGGGTTTACAACACTAACTGAAAAGTATGTCTGGCCTAGAATTGGAAGATAAGATTGTAGACATCAGAGCACCCTAGGAAGTTGCTTGAGCCAAGAGGAAGGAGAGTCATGGACCAAATGGGAACACATCATGTCTTTATCTTTGAGTGGCTATGGTGTTTATGATGACATCACTTTAAAAGTGTTTTTAAATTTCAGTTGTATTTATAGTGTGTGGATCATATTTAACATGTTTCTTTAGAAAACAAAAGTATGCTTATTGATGATAGAAGAAAATAGAGTTCAAATACAAGAATAAGAAAACGTTGAATTCCTGTTTTTCTTATTAAGTACTCAAAAGTCAGAAAACTTCCAAAGGAATCAAGGAAAGGTAATGGGGATTTCGTTATAATGTTTTTAAAAGTGGCTGTAATGGAAAGCAAACTGGGCCTTGCATACATTTTCTTATCCAGAGCCTGTCCTGTGAAGCGTAGCTTTCATTGTTTTATTTTCTAACCCACTGATTTAATTAAATGCATCAGCAAACTAAAGGGAACTTTAAAATTATAAATACACATAATGGGGGAAACTCCAATGGCTCATCAAGCATATTTTGCCATTTCCCCCAAGTCCTGAGTTTATGAAAAGAAAACTACATCTGGGTGATTCATCTTCTAAAGTCTTATTGAGAAATTACCTTTTCTTCTTTTTTTTCCACAATAGAAATACACATTTTTAAAGAATATATATATATGTGATAGCATATTCTTTAGGCATGTACTCTGTGCAAAACTGTCATAACAAACCTCAGCACCATACGAACTAGGTCACTAGAATAGTTCCTACAGGCTGTTCTTGTGTCCTGAGTCCATTAGAATTATGAGATTTTAATGTTTCCTCAGTCAACACAGTTCACTGACCACAGAATCATTTGTTAGTTAAATGGGATTTATTATTTTTAAAGAATAATAGTCTTTCTTTAAAAAAACAAAACAAACCCACTTTATTCATAGGAATTAGCATAGTGATATGCCCAGGAGATCTCTACCCTGAGCAGGCCAGTCCTGGCCATGGTATGCCACCGTCTCCTGCAGGGGATAGTCTAGCAGGATGAAAACTTTATGCAGAGAAGATTACACAGTAGTAATCAGAAGTCCAGTATTAAATATCACCATAGAAAAGCAGAATGTGAAATGAACTTAAATTTAGCTATTGTGCAGAAATAAAGATTATAATTTGATGATAGTAAGATGAATGGAATTTGTTAATACTCTGAAATTACTTGAGTATTACTGGTTTATAAGGTGGGGACCACAGATAGGATATTGCCCAATTCAATGGTTGTGGTATAAAATATACTCACTTTTTTATTGAAGTGTAATACTTCTTACTACTTGATATATTTTATGTTAAGAACATAAAATTTGCATATCGTCCCAGGGACAGACACTCCTTCATCCTTTCACTTTAACAGTTGCAGGTTTTAAGGGCATTGGGTGGAAAAATGATGTTAATCATTATTGAAAAAAGCCAACTCATTTGTCCTCATCATTGAAAACAAACATAAATATGTTTCAAGATGTCATATTTAGAAACTACAGAATGCTGTGTTGTTTTCTTAATTTAATGAAATAGTACATTTATGCAAATTTTAGCATTCTATGTGTGGTGTTGGTTACAAATTTTACTTTTTATTACTAAAGGAAATTGAAATTCTGGCTTTATTATTGTTAATTTATAGTCATTATTCATGGCTATTCCCTTGCAGTGAACAAAGATAATGTGTTTTATACCCCAAGAGATGATTTGACAATTGGATATATGACTTAAAATTTAAGAAATAAAGAGGTTCATATTCTATAATTCAAATTAATTTATTCCTCAATTCATTTCCACAAGAATTTATCATGTGCCTATTGAATGACTGTATGAAATACATCCTGCTATATTCTGTTTTTAAAATTTATTTCTATTTTTATTGATTTCAGAGAGGAAGGGAGAGGGAGAGAGAGAAACATCAATGATGAGAGAGAATTGTTGATCAGCTGCCTCCTGCACACTCTATACTGGGGATCGAGCCCGCAACCAGGGCATATGTCCTGACCAGGAATTGAACCATAACCTCCTGGATCATAGGTCGATGCTCAACCACTGAGCCATGCCGGCAGGCCTCCACCAGATTCTAAAGGCACACATTTAAAAAAAATATATCTGTGTCCCCAAAGGGTCTAATAGCAAAGTAGATAAACACAATGCAATTGCTTTAATGGGACAGACATACACAGAAGAGCTCAGACTGCTGGAGGAATCAGGAGAGCTTTCACAAATAAACTTAAAGCTGAAATGTAAGAGTTTTTCTGATGAGTTGAAGATGTGAGAAGGAAGAATTCTACAGAGAATACCTCTGCAGGCATGGAAGTATCAAGAGCTCGAATAATTTACTGTATACAAAGCATACATGGGAAAAAAGCCAAGAGATAATGTGGACTGCCAGTTAGGGGCCCTGACAGGAAGAGCTATAAATAGGCTAGGGGCAGCCAATTAAAAAAAATTAACAAAGGAGCAAGATGTCAGCTTTTTGTATTCCACAGGTTATTTTGCAATAGTGTGGGAGATGGAACGCATGAGGTTGAGACTGAAGTAGGAAGACCAGGAGAGATAAGAATGTGAACTAAACAGTAAGGATGAGAAGCAGAAGTGAGGACAGTTATAAAAGATAGTAAAGAGAAAACATAGAGTTTAGTATGAAGAGTAAGAAAAGGAAGACGTGTAGGGTGATTCCTAGGTTTCTGTCTTGGGCAACCAAGTGGATCATGTAGCCAAACAGTAAGAGAAAATTCAGGAGGAGGAACAGATTTGTGTGGGATGGGAAGATATGATCATTTGAATTGAAATGAAAATATCATGTTCTGGGTATATTCAAGGAGGTGGCTTTTTATAAAAGTAGTTATGTGGTTGTCTGTATTAGTATGGTACATTTATGTATTCGACATTCTTGCTGAGGAATTACAAGCCAAGGGTAATGGGTGGGGGTGGACGGTACAATAAGCAGTGTGCGTGGTCCCTGCCCCTCAGCAGCGTATCATTGGGTGGGAGAGTGGCAGTAAACCGCATGCCTCAGCAGCTGGTATCAGCAGAGATGTCCCAAATGGTGACTGCGAGAATTCAGGCAATCCTTTTCCATGAGGGGCGTTATCAGCCCGTTTCCTGCAGGAGATTGTGGGATGCTGAGGGTCTCCTTTTTTGTCAGATGCTTTCTGTCCCTTTTTAGTCCCAGGTGGCAGTGCTCCTGGTGACAAAGTATCACCAAGCACCTTGTAGCTTTATGTGGATTTCAAGGGAGCTCACTCCATTAGACAAAAGGCTCATCCACAGATTTTTTTGGGGGGAAATAATTCCATTTCTATTTTGGGCTTCAGCTGAGATGGCCGAGGGGCATGGCCAATAAGCTTTGTGGAGGCTGCCTGCTTTGATTAGGATCTGTGAGGCCCACCTTTAATCTCTTGTGAATGAATACCTCTGACTTTTTTTTTTTTTAATCTCTCCAGTGTTGCAGCAAAAGGTTTCACAGCCACCCCACAGCTTTCACTCTGTCCCAAATCAAGTCCTGGTCCCTTTTGGTGTAACAGTTCTTTCTTCAATTTCTTTCCCTCTTCTCACGTTTTACTAGAAGTAGAAAGAAGAAACCAGGTCTCACCTTCAAAGCTTTGCTTACAAACCATCTCAACTCAATCGATATTGAAGTTCATCATTTACAAGTTCTGCTCACTACCACAGGTCATTTTTCTAAACTTCCCACTGCGACCTAACAAGAATCTCTCTTCCTCCAGTTTCCAGTACATGTTCTCACTTCCTTCTAAGCCAGTGGTTCTCAACCTTGGCTGCACATTAGAATCACCTGGGAATCTTTTTAAAATCCTGATTTCTGGGCCTCATCCTCCAGAAATTCTGTTTCTTTGTTATGGGGTGGGGCTACAACATTAGTAACAAAAAAACAGAATTTCCAAAAGATGAGGCCCAGAAATCAGGATTTTAAAAAGATTCCCAGGTGATTCTAATGTGCAGCCAAGGTTGAGAACCACTGTTCTAAGCCCTCACCAGCAGTATTTGGAGTGTCCTTATTTCTACTAACAGTCTTTGCAAAGCAAACTGCACTGCTTCTATTATGCTCTTCAAAATTCTAACAGCCTCTAACAGTTCACTCCCTGATTCCAAAAACCGCTTCTACTTTTGGGGGTATCTTTCATGTTAACTCTTTCAGTACCAAAATCTGTATTAGTTTTCTATTGCTACAAAATAAATGATCACAAACAAAGGAGTTTAAAACAACACCCACTTATTATTTCACAATTTCTGCACATCAGGAGTCTAGGCGGGCTCAAGCGGGTTAATGTTTTCAAGGCTGAAATCAAGATGTCGATTGACTGTGTTTTCATGAGGAACTCAAGGTCCTCTTCCAGGCTCATTCTTGTTATTGGTGGAATTTCGTTCTCTGCAGTCATAGGAACTAAGATCCCCATTTCATTGTTGGCATTTAGTCTGGGGTCAGGCTCAGCTCTTTGTGGCCAATCTCCAATCCTTGCAAAGGCTCTCTCCATCTTCCAAGTCAGCAATGGTGCATCAAATCCTTCAACTGGAGTTTTTTATTTCAATTTAGTGTACAATTTGTGGACTTTGATTCTGATATAACCTCCCTACAATGAACTTTTCAAGAATTGTTTCTGCCTTGATCTGAGAGCATACATTGATTAAGATATTTTCCTCTCTCCAGACTCTGGGTTTTGTTATCAAATGGCAGCACCTTGTTCCTCTCAAATTTCAGGAACCCTATGAGGGCTTCCTTTATGCAACCTGTGTACATATTTGAAAGTCTTGCTTTTATCTTATCAAGGACAGATTATAGACTGAAATGCCAGGCACCTACTTATATGACATTTCTATCTTCTCTGAAAGCAAATAATAAATGTATATAAGCAAATACAAGTAATAAAATAAAATAGTCTTCATTAATTTTAATTGGAATTTAGCCAAATTAAGCTACCATTTGAAATGTGACCAAATATCATAATATAATATTATATTAAATAGATATATATTTCGAGAAGGTATTACAGATGTCAGTTATTAAGTGTGAAATTATTTTGAAAATGTTCATGTTGATGTACATTTCAATACACATTAGTTAATTTACTCATTTATTTATTAATAATGAACCAAACTAAGCAAAAACTCTACTTGACTTTCCTATTTGAAGGAAAAATTCCTTCAACCACCAATGACTAAAAAAGGCAAAAATTTGTTTTTAACCTCTTTAAAAGAATTTAATCAGAGATTGAGTGATAGGCTAGTTAAAATCAGAACTTTCTTATAGAACTAGAAAAGAGAATTTGTCAAAGTCAAAAAAATTATCAATCTCTGTTCAACTATGACATTCAAATTTCCTGAACCTTAACTCTTTAAGGTCCCATTATGTTGAATAAAAACATAAATTTTGATAAACACAGAACTAATACTGAGAAAAGTATCAGTGTAAATGGATATATGTACATATATTTGGACTGTATTCCTATTTATTCATGTTAAGTAGCTCATTGAATTTAAGAGAAGCTGTTTCGTAATCTGGAGTTTTGTGACATAGAAGGGCATTATTCTTTATAATAACACAGACTGTATATGCCTGCATTTTTTTATTTTTCTGGTGGAAAGTTTAAATTATGTGTCAAATCCTAAAAGGTTTCCATTTGCGGTACTTCAAAAACATGACCGTAATATTTTGCACTCATTCCATCAAAAGGTGGAGTTTATTTTGCCCCTTGAGTCTGGCCCGTCCCAGTGAACTGCTTTGACCTACAAACTTGGCAGAAGTAACACTGGGTGAATTCCAGAACAAGGCCTCAAGAGGCTTTCAGATTCTGCTTGGGCGCTCCTGAAGTTCTGAGACCACCTTTCTGTGAAGAAGCCATGGGGAGAAGACACATACACCTCCCGCTCTGCAGCCACCCTTCCTCCCCCAGTGAAGCCAGCTGAATGCAAGTGCATGAGGGAGCCCAGGGGAGACCATCTGGGCCGCCCAGTCAATCCCCACATTGTGAGAAATAATGTCAGTTTTGTTTTAAGCCACTAAGCTTTAGGTTATGATATATGATGTAGCAGCAGATAACTGGCACACCAAAAGCCTTATTCCCCGCAAGAGGTTGATTTAGAGGTAAAAACAAAACAAGTTTAACTTCCAATACTACCGAGCCTTTTTGGCAAATATGCTAGAAAAGACTTTTGTCAACATTTTAATGATGTTTTCTTCTACTACTAAGTCCAAATCTGGCAATATGATTTTCAAAATAATTTGATCACAACAGTTCGGACTTTTAAAAATATTTTTAAATTAATTTTTATTAAACATTTAATTAATTTTACTAAAGATTTTGTTCTATTTGTATAAAGTCAAAATGTCCAGGATCATTTTATCAACACAAGTCATATTCCGTTTCTTCAGATTAGGCAGCCACTTTAAAATATAGTATATTTGCTCCACTCTATTACTGTCTGAAAGGTAGAAGGGGGAGGCCTGATGGCACTGCAGAGCTAGTTGGCCACGCCATCCGGGCTTTTTATTACATAAGAGAAACAAGCCCTTATGTATCAGACCATTGGAAGTGGGTTTCGTTCAAGGTGCTCAAGCATGATCTGTAACTGCATCCACTACCTGGAGACACTCCGCTCTGTGAAGTGCAACCCGGTCCATTTGATTGGTGCCCCCTGTGTTTGTGCAATGCACAGCCTACACAGCTGTATGTGATGGCTCCGGCCAAAACCATACTTTCCTAAAGCATGAACCTCCTAGTGTTGCCATGATGCCACCTTACAGACAAGGAATTGGGGGGGTGGGGGGGAGGCAGCCATAAATATGAAATGTAAGATAAACTTTAAATAAAAAAAGTCTAAATGAGTCTGAAGATTAATTACAGTTTAGCTATCCCTTATGTTATTTAAAACAGCATTCATGATGGTTAGTTAGCATTAAAAAAAAAAGTCCCACTTCTCGATTGGGCAGAAATGATTTTGATTATATTGGCAAATAGTTTTAATGGAAATAATATGATGTAAATATTTCTCATTTAATTTTTTGTTCTCTAAACATAATTTAACAACCATGAACCAGAGGGAGTCCATGACTATAATGCTGCATGCAAGCTAGCTGTATAAACAATTGACGTGGTAATGAAGTGCGTCAGTGAACGTAAATAAAAACTGTAGATTTTTTAAATCAATTTTCATCACTCTAATTCTAGAGAATTAGTCTTCTGCCTTTTTTTTTTTTTTTTTTTTTTTTTTTTTTTTGTGTTTTGGAAAACAACCTCAGAATTCACAGTAAATGAATTACGGTTAAATATTCAGATCAACAGACAATGGATGGGGAGGAAAAAGAATGGAAAAATAAGCACGCCCCGTTTTTTTTTCCTAAATATGACAGCTATACTTTGAAATTCCTAAAACCAGATGGGAAATAAAAGCTTAATATTTGGGAAATAAACACATGCAAATGAATGAAGAGTTGGAGATAGAGCGCATGGTTTTAGCAAAATAACAGTACATTTTCTACTCTATCAGTTGATGGTAAGTACATTTACTTTCCCCGCAGAAATCTGAGATCTAAACAACCCAGGTCCACGCGACGCAGACCGGCCCGTCTAATCCCGGTGCCGCTGCGGTCCGGCGGGGCGCTCATCTCAGTCCCCTTCTGACCGCGACCTTGGCCTTCCGCCCCACAGCGGCCTCTGGAGGCATCACCCGGTCCAGGGGGCATCACCCCGTCCAGCGG
>NW_005369942.1:9430473-9430740 GCF_000412655.1 Myotis brandtii
AGGCGGCGGTCGCGCCACGGCAGGCCCTGCTCTTTCTATTTGTACACTTTCCAGTCTTTCCCTTTCTTCTCTTAGTTCCAGGCTAAGAAAGTAAGAGAACAACCGGAATTGAATGGATGGAAAGGCAACCCGACGACTGAAGAGGACGACGAATCTGGAGCGGCCCTTAGGGACCGGCGGCTGAGACGGGCAACCCCCAGCCCCGCGGCCCGTCCTCAGGGCGGACATGGCCCCCAAAGCCAGCCAGTCCCTGGGGCCTGGAAGACA
>NW_005369942.1:9432810-9440194 GCF_000412655.1 Myotis brandtii
GCAGAGCGGGGCAGAGCGGGGCAGAGCGGGACGCGGATTCGGAGGCGACCCCTCGGCAGGGATTGGCAAGGACGTGGGGCACCCCTCCCCCTTCGAAAGACACACCCCAATCTCAGGGCGGGGCGGGCTGCCGATGATTTCCCAGCCTCTGCGAGGGAAGACCTCCCGGAGGAGGCTGCACCTCGGTCTGGGGTCCCCCTCCCCGCTCCCCAGCTCGGAGGTGGCCCCCTGTGGCTCGGTGGGGCTGCGGAAACGGAGGTGGCTCTGTCGCCGGGAATCCCGGAATTCCTTTTGTCTGTCAGCCGAAACCAGCGGCCGGAACTGTAGGCAAACACCCACCGGCGCTGGAGCACTCCACTCCTTCTCCCTTTCTGCCCGGGGAGGAGTTCTCCCCGGCCGCCTCTCCTCCGTCCGCGGGAGTCGCTTGCACTCCTCACCCCCATCCCAAACCCTCATCTTTGGCACCGAGCAAGGAAAGATTCACGTTGTACCTGTGTTTGGATTTATCATGCGTGTGAGATCATCCCCCTCCGCCCCTCTTTTCTTTTCTTTTTAACCCTTTGCCATCCAGCCTCCTCCCTGGGAATCATCCCCCTAGATTTTGCAAACTATCAACAAAGAAGTGTGGCTAGTGGAGTAAACAGAGTCCTTGACTGGCTGGGCTGTGCAAGTTAATAGAGCTTCCTTCGCTGGTGCCGTTCTAACCAAGCTAGTGGAACGATCTTTTTGGCTAGGCTTAAGGATGTTACTCTAGGTGCACGTTGTCAAACCTCCCCCCCCCCCTCCAACCCTTTTACAAATCTAGGGTAACGATTAAAATGTAGCTCTTTGGGAAGCGTGACCGTAGTGGAAGAAAAATGCAGAAAGAAAAATGTAATCATTATTTTAGGGTAATTGTCCAACTTTTTGAAAGTGCCAAAAATGAAAATATGGATTTTGGGGATTAACTGGTAAATTGTATCCTTTGATAAGTAAGCTTTTAACATATATTTTTGCACGAAAATATTTTTGTTTTATTTCGGTTACTTGTGGAAATTGTTGATTACCTGGACACCTTATAAGAGGAACCTGTGAACAGGTTCATTAAGAATCTGTCTTGAAAAATGCATTTTATGAATGCTTTGAAATAAGAGGTGTGAACAGTGGCCTGTCGTATAAGAGACCACAATCTACACAGTTGGGTCCCTGTGCCTGAAAGTGGCAGGATCTGGTAGTTTGAGGGGCTATCCTTCAACAAGAAGTATAGAGCTACCTACCTACTGTATAAATATAATCTCTGATGACATTTACTATAATGGACACCTTTTCTGATCTGGTTCTCAGATACAGAATTAACAATTTGAATCTCGAGAAGCATTTTGTACAAATGGAAAGATTGGGCTTTCTCTTTCGTTTTCCAGATGTATTGTCTCATCTGCATACTTGAAGGATCTACAATCACGTAAACTCGCTTGTAACCATGGAGCCATGTGACCCATCAAGATATAGAAAAAGTGCTGCTGAGCTTGGGAACCAGGCACTTGTTCACCAGTTCAACAATTAAACTAATATATTCTCTGCTGATAATCAAGAATAAAGAGCCAAGTAAAGTCATGCACATTCTATTGACAAATGGACTCTGTGGCTGTTGAATTTTGCTGTAACTGGTTACTCTGTCATTCAAAGTCAACTTACTCTGCCAGTTATGTCCTAGTGGATGTAGAGACCTGTGTTGATGTATTCTGATGTTAGCAAATGTTGAAGATAAGAAACCTACTATGACTAATCCTTGGGAAGAGAAAGTCTGCAAAATGGCTCAAACGAGTTTACTGCAGGGGAAACAGTTTTACTGTAGGGAGTGGGTTTTCCACAAGCTTCAGCATTGCCTCCAGGAGAAAACTAACTGCTGCAGCAGCACTGTCAACACCCCACCCCTCGTAGTGAATTCTGGGAGCAATGCTAGTGTTGTCTCTGGAAGAGGCGCTGCCTGGGGTGTGTTGTTGGTAGGAGGGCCTGGCAGTGGCAAGACAGCCCTATGTACTGAGCTCTTGTGGCCAAGTTCACCTACAGGCTTGCAGAGAGGTTTACATCGCCAGGCTTTGGCCTTCCATTTCTGCAAAGCCCAGGACTCTGACACGTTGTGTGTTGGAGGGTTTATTAGAGGTCTTGTTGCCCAGATCTGCCACAGTGGGCTACTGCAAGGATATGAGGACAAGCTGAGGGACCCAGCCATCCAGAGCCTCTTACAGCCCGGGGAATGTGAGAGGAACCCAGCTGAAGCATTTAAAAGGTAACAAGAATGACATGGTGTTCTAGTTTCTATGCAAAAATGAAAATTAAATTTTTTAGATTATCTAGTTTTTTTATAAAAAACTTTGTGGAGTACCTGTATTTCTGCTGTAAATTTGGGGATCATCTGTGGTTGTGAGTGAACATGCTTATTTGAATATTGAAGGAA
The DNA here is from genome assembly GCF_000412655.1 of Myotis brandtii. Taxonomy (NCBI): domain Eukaryota; kingdom Metazoa; phylum Chordata; class Mammalia; order Chiroptera; family Vespertilionidae; genus Myotis; species Myotis brandtii. The sequence continues at coordinate 9,435,248 of NW_005369942.1, forward strand.
ACGAAATTTAAGCTCTGTTTGCACAGGATATGGATTAAAAATGTCTATAACAGAATTTGAAGCACTGTAGAAACATTGTTTTTCAAATGTATGCCCAATATTTGCTTTTCTAATATTACTTATAATTGGTAAGGGATATCTGTTCTTATGTAGTGAAGAACATTTAGCTACTTGTAGTGAAGAACGTATAGCTGCTTGGAAACTAGGCTGCATTTTTAGGAAGGGCAAACTATACCTGGTCTTGAGTTTAGAGGAATTCTCAGCATAGAATCTACCGTCTTCTTTGTTTACATATTATTTCTTTAAATAAGAAAAGTTCTCTTTGAAAGAGACCATTGAGAATCTGAAGAAAATTTGCTAATATGTTTTGCAAGTAAATGAAAAGTTGACTGATGAAATATGTGATCTTTATAAAATAATGGAAATTTGTCATCATTTTTAGTACTTTTAGTGAGTGATACAAAAAACAATTTTAAGTTGTTTTTCAGAGTGGTTCCAGATCCAAAATGTGTTTTAAAAAAATGATTACTTGAAAATGTTTTGCATATCACTCCTCTACTCATTGTAAAAGAAGGAGGCAAATAGTTATTCTGTGCTTGCTGTTATTGCCTCCCTGCTGCCTTAGTCATTTTGTCATATACTTTTATCACCTACACAATACGTAGTTCTTAGCTGGCAAAAGTTTGTTTCCCAAAGACAGGTATACTCTGCACTGAAGGTTAGTGTGCATGTGTGTCCTGAGTCATTTGAGCAGGCTTTGAATTGCTGTGAAAGTGATTTTGTTCTTTTGATGTCCTCAGATCTAATGGTATGAAATCTACTGAAAATAATAATAGTAGCAAGCACTTTGTGTGAGTCGTTTAAGTGCTATACCAGTATTAAATCATTTAATCTTCATAACAGCCCTGTGAGGTAGATACAGTTATTAGTCCCACTTCATAGATAAGGAAACTGAGGCACAGCCTAAGTAACTTGTCCAAGGTTACAGGCTAGTAAAGGGCAGAGCTGGGCTATGAAAGACGTGTGTATGTGTACAGGTTTGTAATCATAGACATCCTTTGGAGGACTTACGGGAAGAGGAATAGGTTTGAAGTTTGTGGAGAATGGATGTTTGTCACAGTTGTGGTTTGAGTGTAGTTTTCAGACTACCCATATACGTGATCAGTGGTTAGTCTGGAATGATCATTATGAATAGAGGCACACAGTTCCAACAGGTGAGGGGTTTATGAAATTCAGCCAAAGGGTTGTATCTTTGAGAAGTGTGATATTCTTGTAGACCTTTTAATGTATAAGTGCCATCCAATCAAATCTATTATCTTTTGCTGTTCGCAAAGTTTGGGTTAAAACTATTATATCATTCATAAACCAGTGAGGAAATCTGTTAGCACAAATATGAGATGCCAGGTTTGATGGACAATGTTTAACATGGACTCACTATGTCCATATGGAATCAATAATGTAGGCTTTAATATAAAACTTTACTTCTTAAGAGACTTCAAGCCTCTGTACACAAATAACTCTTCTCTTGACTTAATGCTTTTTCTATCACTAGTTGAAGAGCTGAATTTGCATTTCATGTAAGTCATTTCATAAGCTATTTGGATTTATTGACACCTTAGAAAATCAGTTTTAGAGTATAGTCTAACTAAATTTAACTTAGCCTAACTAAATATGTACTTTATTTTATTGGAATTCATATTAAATTTCTAATACTTTTAAATATTTGAAATCATGTCTGATAACTGTATATTTTTATATATTCTGATCCTGAGCAAATCTTTATAGTATCATAGATTTTCCTGAAAAAGATCCTTCTACTCAGAGGATCCTCTTATTTTCGTTTTCCTGTGTGAATTTTAGTGTTTAGCTAATTGGAGAGAAATAAGAAGCAACTGTAGCTGTGTGTAAAATCCACACCAGTACGGATTATCTGATTGGCCGAAGGAGCTAATGAACACTTTGTATTCCCAGTCTGTATTTTGGTAGAGAAAACCTAGTGTTTCTACTCGGGCCGTTGTGATGCTCTAACTTAATCTCCTACTAGATCTTTCAGAAACCTGAGTCACTTTTTTTTTTTTATCATAAAGTAATTAATCATTCAATAAATTAGGTAATTTTGGTATTGGAACAACTCTTTCTGATAATTCATTAGATATATACTTCCTCAATGATTGGGAGGCTGTAATATAACCATAGTCAAATATAAACATGAGTACACAATTCAAAGTTAAAAGAAATATTTTTGCATAGTCTATGGCATTAGATGGTTGTAGGCCTCTACTTTTGGACAGATAGTCAAGGTTTTATTGTAGGTTTGGTTAGTGACTGAAACTGACTTGTTAAATAGGTCCTTGAGAGAATTTTAATCGGAATGTATGTTATTTAGGCTGGATAGAGGTAATTCAACAAGTAGACAATGGGCAGAAGATCGTTTGATCATTGTTCTCAAGGAGTTAACAGTATTTTGTGGGAGATGGAGATCAAAGTAGCTAAATATAAGAGAAGGATAGAGGCACCTGAGTTAGGGAATGAGAGGGTGGGGCAGTGGTTTTGGGTCCTGTGCCTGGTTTAGAAGCACAAGTGAAGATGGTTATTTAATTCATTCAACCATAAACTCCTTTTTGAACCTGCTGTCCCTACTGTCATGCCTTGAAGCCAAGGGTCTTTTTGGAGATCGTATGTATGTGTCCTAACTTTTATTTGTTTAACAATCTGCAAGACCAGGTGTGAGTTTTCTGTGTCTGATGTCAATTTTCCCCTATTGAGTAAAAGATTGTGCTCTGTGTGATGATAGGAATGGCTTGTTAGGATAGGAAACTGGAAGTCTGAACTCTGACAGTTTGTTTTTTATCTCGAACAGGAATCCTTAGATGGTGTAATCTTTTTTCTATTCATCTCCTTCTCCTTGAACATTTATAATTATTCACGCATATCTCTTTAGATTTTAACTTTTTTTGTAGTTATTTATGCATGTATCTTCTGTTATCTCCTCTATTTGGCATATGCTTCTTCATGACATTATTTATGACTGATTAATTTTTTATATTTACCATTGTGCTTTGAACAGCACTTTTCATATAGTAATTGCTAAATGATTATCATTTGAATGACTGAATAATGCTACTTACCTATCTAGAATATGTTTGAATCTAATTGAAGGACAGCTGAAGTTCTTGCATATGAAAGGAAATTGAAATGTTTTATCACTTAGGTCAGTTTTCAGTGCAGACCAGAGTGGTGTGGTGATTATTAATTTATTGACCTGCTGTCTGTTCCTTAGCACGTGTGTATATGGCATTGTTCCAGATAGTTTTAAGTGGCCAGATGTCTATCTTCTGTCTCTACTGGCTCCAGGTATTTTTGGCAAACTCAATAAAAGGATGAAGAACAGAATGGGACTAGAAAGGGTGCTTCCTTCTTACCCTCACTAGTGGGGTATTTTCAAGGCAAAAATATTCCCTTTTTATTATCTGCCTCATATAACTAATACTATTTACGATAACTGTTATCCATTCTTAAAAAAATTTCAGATTAAAAGATCTTGTGAAAGTGTCTACTGTTCACATTTTGAATAAAATAAATGAATAAATATAATTTTCATAATCAAAATTCCACATTTCTTTTAGTCTAAGATGGTCACTTTTCAGTGAAATGTCTGTTGTTTCCAACATTTAACTGTTATACTTATTTTAAGATGGACTTCCATTCATTCAGACTCTTCTTTCTCTTCCTAAAATCTTCCCTTTCTTCCTTGGATGGGCTTTCTCTTTTATGCTTCATGTCTAAGTGCTGTTTCCTTTGGTCCCTGGTACTCTATCATTTGCTGAACCAGTCCTCAACCTTTATTAATCACTTCTGCATTATAATGGCACAACATATTGCTCCATGCTTATACCGTGTAATGTTAGCCACATTCTTAGTTCTGCTTGGCCATGCTTTTATTTGTGTACTTCTCGATAACTCAGATTTTTTTTTAGACCAGAGAGAGTAAAGTGGTGCCCTACAGGGTGAATATGTTTTTTACCCAATTCAGGAAATTTCACACACATATCCAGCTTTTTGTTTTTTCTTGAAAAAAAAAAAAGGAAATTTTGACAATATTAGGCTCTAATTTCTTTGGAGCAATAATCTGGTTGAGCTGAGTTAGGTGCTGTCTGTAGATGGGCTTACACACTAATTTGATCCAGTCGTCCCTCCTCACCCCTATCATTCTATCCAAGACCATTTCATTTGTTTACTGTGCCAGCCTGGCTCCGGTAGGCATTTTCAAATATGAATATGTTTCCTATTCCTTTGAAAAAAAAAAAGAAACACTATATTTTATCTCCCCCTAAATATGCCTCATGTTATCACAAATTTGTGTATACAAGTGCTTCTTCCCTATCACCTTGCTTCCTAACTTACTGAGACCTGACCTCTCTCTACATATGCACAGAAAGTTATTTAGGTAAAGTAGCTTCTGAACTCACTGCTCTATCTTTAGCCTTAGATGGCATGTTTTAGAACAATATTTCATTATCTGTACTTTGTTCCTTTCAGAATCCCCTCTCCAGCTGTGTTCTTTGGTGGCTGTTCCTCTGGATTGTGCCTGGATGTTTACCCAGCAAAACTTACTTAGATCTTCTCTCCTCATACTCATTCCTTTAAATATTGTATTTATTTACATGGATACCAATGCTTGTATCTATTAAGATAGCAACCAAAGCTGCATCAACAGCTTTTATCTTCACTCTGATCAATATATATCTTTTTACTGGAGTGTCCCTCAAGTACCTTCCAGTGTTCAAATCAGCATCTCTTTCAGCATTTCTGTTCATTGACTCATTCATTCATTGCTTAAATAAACATTCAGTTCCTGCTATGTGCTCAATATGTGCTGAGTGACAGGGCTAAAAAGGTGAGCCAAACAGGACACTGAATTAAGTGTGTGTGTGTGTGTGTGTGTGT
>NW_005369942.1:9440241-9453496 GCF_000412655.1 Myotis brandtii
TTGATACATGCTAAGAAGAAAGGAGACAGGATGATTAAAACACATGTTATGAAGCTTGATCATTACTGGGAATTCTGGGAAAACTGATTATCTAAGTTGTTTCATAATTATTCTTATTTTTAGACCCTTTCTCCTTAAAAGTGTGATCTCAAGATCAACATATTGGCAACTCCTGGGAGGTAGTAAGAAATGCGGAACCACAGGTCTACTGACTCTGAATCTGCAACTTAGATCTCCAAGTGAATCCTGTGCACTATGATGTTTGAGAAGCATTGCCCTGGGCTAGATTCTAGGGTGTTCTCTATTTTCTATTATATTAAATTTTAAGGTATTTAATCTTTTTCTTGGAATGTTTCTTGAATTCTTTTACCCTGATCTAGAATGTTTATTCATCTACTCCTGCTTGGTCTACTTAATTTTAGCCCCTCTTTATTCTGATTCACTTGGTTCCAGTTGGACAGTTAACCACAGTAAAACAGTGCTTTCTTTAGGTCATTCCTCGGAGCCTGTGATAATCTACACAAGTTCAAATTTCTCTGCCTGGCTTTAAAAGCTCTTGATAATGTGGTTCTGTCCCATCTAAAGTATGTATCATGTTTCCAAACTTCATCAAAGCACATTAAGCTCATTTATTCTTTCAAGAAATATTTCTAAGCATCGGAGATAGTATTAAGTTGATAGGGAGATATGACTAAATAAGAATATTCTTATTTTTCTTACTGTTTAGTAAGACCTTCATATATAGATAGTAAGGATTTGGCCTTTTATTTTGTTATATAGGTTGCAGATTTTTTGGTTTGTTTTTTAGCCCTTCACTTGTTTTTAGCAATGTTGCTTTCTTAAAAACGTTTTATGAAATAAAATGGTTTTTATACAGTAAAATAATTTGGTTTTATGAAGTAAATAAGTAAATACTTATTTTTCTGTCCTTAAAAAGCTTTGAAGTGTATTCTGATTTGTGGCCTGTCTTTACTCTCTAGTTGATCTAGTGATGTCTTTGACCACATATAATTGTCTTAAATTTCAAACCACTTTCTTTCATGTTGTCCTAATCTCTGAAATATTGCTAATGCCATTTTTCTATTATATACATGTATAACTAGTCTTTTATTATAAAATACACTTTGAAAATGTTCATGTAATTGCTTAATTAAGATAAGTATTAGTTAAGAGAACTAATTATGTCTTACCTGTGGTTATCTTGAAAAAAGATTTGGAGCTTTCCAGAAACTGGTGACCTTATACAATTCTGACTCATTTGCATATGTAGAAACTAGTGCATGGACTCCTCTGCCTTTGTTTTCATCGCTCCATGCACCCTTGCTCTTTGCCATGCGCTATTGCTGATCCTTGTGTAGACAACTGTACTTCTCTGCCTTTGGTTTGGGCTCAGCCATGTGGTTTCCTTTGGCCAGTGGGATGTTAGCAGACAAGATTCAAACAGAGGTTTAACATGCAAAGGAGTGGTTGGGCTTGTCCTCTCTGTGTTGCCATCATGTGAGGGGGATATGTTCTGGCGAGCTTGTTGGTTAAAGAAGGAGGAGGAGAGAGATAGGGAGCAGACAAGACCCATCCTGCACCATGACTCCAAGTCTAGAGTAGATCAACAGACACAGGAGAAAGCACAAATGATTATTATTTTAAGCTAAGCTAGTGAGTATTGGGGTGGTTTGTGATATAACAATAATGTGAAGAAAAAAAACTAACAATATAAAAACTAAGGAAATAATATTTTAAATAGGAATCATTAATTTTCAAAAAAAATTTAGGAGTCCTCATTGATTCCTCAATTTTACTCACCCTCTACATTGATTCATCAGCTACCTTTGTGCTATCCCAAGATAAAACAAATACTTCCCACTCTTCTCCATCTCCCATGGCTGCTGCTCCTATGATCTCTTGCCTAGACTCCTGCAGTGGCCTCCAATTTGGTCTTCTTGTTGCTATTGTTGTCCTGCACAGAGCAGTTGAGTATCAGATCATGTTACCTCCCAGGCTTAAAGCTTGCCCACAGCTTCTCACTGCCTTTAGAATAGAGTCTAAGCTTCCCCGCTGTCCAGGCCTTGCCTAGCCTTTGACCTCAGCTTGTACCCCTTCCATCCTTGTTTATTGCTGTTCATCCACTCTGCCCTTATTCTATTCTGAAGTAGGTCAAGTTCTGGCAGGCAGATTTTTGTGTGGCTACTTGCTCTGGGATCACTTAGGTGTATCAACTTTATTATTACCTCAGAGAGCTTTCCCCCGTTCACTGAGTCTTTAGAATACTCCATACCTGGTCATTTTCTTAAATCACATCAGCATACTTTGTTTTCTTTGCTCCTTAATTTTCAGTGTCTTTCATGATTTGGAATTATTTTCTGCATTTGTTAAATTGGACTTCCTGCCTATTTATGGGAATGAGCAGAGTACTTGCCTGTCTTGTGCCCTTGGTATCTCCAGGGTTTAGAATATGGTAGAGATTCAGTTTAATTTAAAACATTATGATTTGTCACACTGATAACTTGTATTTTATCATTTAAAATTCATATTCATTTAGAAAGGAGGAAAACTTTTGTAGCTTCAGTCTCAGTTAATATGCCTGTTAAATTGTCTCTTTTTTAAATTTTTTATTAAGTTATTACGTATGTGTCCTTATCCCCGTATTACCCCCCCATCCCCCCCACTCATGACCTTAACCCCCTGTTGTCTGTGTCCATTGGTGTCTCTTTAGAGAGAGAAGCAGCTTGCAAATCATGGACTTCACAGGAATTGAAAGGGTAACACTAATGGCACCAAAGGGGAAAAATGGTTGTAGAAAACTTCAGTTTATGGGGCTTAGGAATTGCTCCTACCCCCAAAGTGTTTCAGTTAGTCAGGAAAGTAAATAAACAGGGAAACAAACACACATGCACCCATTTTGCCACATTTGCTTTAAGTCTGGATTTTCTGTTTTGTTTTAAAGAAAAATAATCCACATTGGAAGTCCCCCAGTCCTCTTCCTCATTCTGACCTACTCACTCCCGGTATGTGGCCCCTCCTGTGGATTTATGTGTGGTTTGGTAGTCTATGCAGTTTGACTACGCGGGGAGGCCTGTGTGTTGACACACATACTTGTGATCTGCTCCTGTTTTGTATACTTTTGATTTCATATCAGTAGTTCTCAAACCTTTTTATTCTAGGTATCATTTACACTCTTAAAAATTATTTAGGATCTCAAAGAACTTTTGTTTTGGGGGGTTATATTATATCTATCAATATATACTTATTTGAAATTTAAACATAAATTTAAAATGTGTATTAATATAATTAATAATTATAAATTTATTACACATTAACATAAATAATACTTAATAAAAGAAAAGTATCTTGTCCAAGACAAAAGAACACTTAAAAGAGTGGTATTGTTTTACTTTTTTTGGCAAATCTTTTTAATATTAGGCATAATAAAAGACATCTGGAGTATCATAACTGCTTCTGCATGCAGCCTCTGGAAAACTCCATTATATTCTTGAGAGAGAACCAGAGTGAAAAAGGCAAATAACATCTTAGTTTTATTGTGATCTTGAAAGGGTCCAGAGTGTAGGAGACTCCTGGGATCCCTAGCCCACACTTTGAAAACCACTATTCTGTGTGAATGGTGTCTATTCTGCAACATTCTGTGCCTACTACTATTCTTGTGTATTTACCCGTGTTGTTACCTGTGGGTCTATGTAATTCCCATTAACTGCTACGTTGTATGTAACTCATTTGCTGTTTTCATATTGATATTCATTTAAGATGGATTTAGCTTTTTAACTTTACACAGTGCTGCTGAGAACCTGTGGTATTCTCATGGTTACATTCCAGGTGCAGTGAAAACTGATTCCAAGTTGCATACTCACAGGTGAAATTCTGGATGATATGGTGGTATGTTTATCTTCAACTCTGAGATAGTACCAAGTTACCCTTTAAATTATATCAGCTTACACGAGCGGTTCTCAACCTGTGGGTCGCGACCCTTTGGGGGTCGAACGACCCTTTCACGGGGGTCGCCTAAGACCATCGGAAAACAAATATACACACACACACACACATATATATTTTTATTGCTTAAAGTATTACAAAGGGTATTACATATGTGTCCTTTTTTTTCCCCCCGCCCTTGACAATCCCCTGGCCTCCCCTACCCCCCAGTGTCTTATGTCCATTGGTTATGCTTATTTGCATGCATACAAGTCCTTCGGAAAACACATATATAATTACATATTGTTTTTGTGATTAATCACTATGCTTTAATTATGTTCAATTTGTAACAATGAAAATACATCCTGCATATCAGATATTTACATTACGATTCATAACAGTAGCAAAATTACAGTTATGAAGTAGCAATGAAAATAATTTTATGGTTGGGGGTCACCACAACATGAATTGTATTAAAGGGTCGCGGCATTAGGAAGGTTGAGAACCACTGGCTTACACCATTGTAGTAGTGTGTACTTGGATTTACAGACTCAGGTCACCAGCACTTGCTCTGTTGTCAAAGTTCTTTATGTTTTGTAAGGTGTGAAATGGTATCTCATTATTTTAAATATATCTGACCCTGTGGCTGGCCATTTTGTGTGTGAATTTTTTTGTTTTGAAGTGTAAAAATGAATATAGGCAAACATATCAGTCTTTTTCTGTATGATTTCCTTTATGGATTAGCCTTTTTGGGTCTTGATATTTTAAAACTTGTTTTCTACCTGATCCAGCAACATTTGTTAATTGGCTGGCTCATCTTTCACTATTAATTTGTAATACTACCATAGTAAGACACACACACACACACACACACACACACACACACACACACAAATATATGTATGTATTTCTGAGTTCTGAATTCTACTTTGGTTTATTCATTCACTCACTGGTTTATCAAATATAATTACCAGGAATATACCAGATGCTATTGGTACTGCGATATGTTAGCAAATAAAAGTGGCAAGTGTAATCTGTGTTTGTTAGAATTTTAGGGTTGGTGTGTGTGGTTGTTAGAAAAAAATAAAACTTAGCATATCACTTGGCAAGAAGGGCTATGTGGAAAATGAAAGTAGAGTAAGGAGGATAGGAGTGAGGTGCTGGCTAGGCTGGGTAAAGGGGTTGCCATTTCAGTAGGAGGGGTTAGGGTGCTTTGAAGGAAGTCTCTGGCAAAAGCATTCCAGTCCTGAGGTGGGAGTTGGCGTAATATTATCCAGGAAAAACAAGGTGAGCCTGTGTGGCTTAAACAAAGTGAACAAGGGTTGAGTAGCAGGAGACAAGTAGAGAAGTTAGTTAGGAGCCATCCAGTGTATGGACTTGGAGGCTGTGGTAAGGACATTCATTTTTATTTTCACTTTGAGAAGATTGGAAGCCATTAAAACTTTTAAACAGAGGAGTGACATAATCTGATTTAAGATTTTAAGGCTCACACTGGCTACTGTTTTGAAACCTGTGGTGGTGAAGGTGGAAGCAAAGAAACCAGGAAATGGCTGGTGCAGCAATTGAGGTTGGTGCTTGAACTTGGGGGAAGTGGTAGAGGTAACCAGAAGTGTTGTAGTTTTATTTTTTTCTGTCTAATGAGTTTTGATTTTATGTTAGCCAGTGTGCATTGTAGAGTTCCAGACTATGTCTTTTCATCAGAGAAGGTTTCTCTTTTTCCGCTGGGCAGACAGGCTGAGGGGACAACACAGTCAGGATCTAGCTAGGCCAGTGGCGCCTTTGTGGTCTTAGTGAGATCACTGGCTTATTTCTGTCATTTTGGTGTGGTCCTTCTGAGCTTTTGATTGAGAGTTCTGAAGAGACTATTGATAATCATTTCTTCTCCCACAAATATTTGTCCCTTGACATTAATCATATAATAACTGTAGCAAAATTATTAGGAACACCTACCATCTACTAATTTTCTGGAATTTCAGTATTGAGGCAAGTGACTTTTAGTACAGAACCTGTGGCAAACAGACATGGATGTTTAATACTCTCAGGAAAGTAGAATTTGAAAAGTAGCATATTCAGTTAGAAGATCTTAAAATATATAATTTTGCTTTTCCCATGAAAACGTTTTCAGGTAATTTAAATTCGAAAAAATTAGCCACTTACCAATTTAGTCAGGTTGCTCTAAGGACTTTACTGTTTAATTGGACCTTAAGCTCATATGTATATATAATTTTTTGATATTTTCCTAAGCAGTTTAGCATAATAATTAAGAAGAGGAACTTTGAAACTTATCAAATTCTATTCCCTCTGCCACTTACTACTTGTTTCACTTTGCAATCTACTTTCCTCTGTACCTTTGTTTCTTCATCTGTGAAATGGGAATGATAATAGGATCTCTGTTATAGGATTGCTGTGAGGGGTAAACTGGGTAAGTCCATAGAGATTACTTAGCATCATGCTTCATACTTAGTAAGTACTCAGTGAATGTTAGGTTTACTATGTTTATTTCCCATTTTTATATTTTAAATATTTGGTTTCCCAAATAAAACAAACATACATTATATATATATATATTTGGTTCAGAAGACAGATGCATTATTACATCCTCTACCATCAGAAAGCCGTGCTGTTTTAACATAGCTAACAGTTCAGTCATTTCCAGACCTGGATCTTAGTTTCTGACTTTGAGTGTTAGTACCTGAGAATTTGGTTTGTTACCAACTTCTAGAAGCAAAGCAGCTTGAATTAATATACTGCTTTCAAGTAGATGGGAATCAGTAATTTTGATTGCTATTGTAGGTTTATGAATAAAATTCCTATAAGCATTCATGTACAGATTGTTGTGTAGCCATAAGTTTTCACTTCACTTAGGTAAATACCTGGAAGTGGGATCGCTGGGCCATGGGGTAGGTGGCGTAAGTGTACATTTAACTTTTTAAGAAACTGCAAAACTTTTCCAAAGTGGCTGTACCACTGGAAATGGCAGTATCATTGCTCCACATCAGTGACAGCACTTGGTATTTTCAGGGTTTTCATTTACTTCAGCAATTCTAATAGGTGTCTAGTGGTATCTTCCTGTGGTTTTAATTTGTATTTCCCTAAGGAGTTAATTGCATGATGAGAGACATGAAGCACATACCAACAGGGGAAACTGTAAATGAAAAGGCCTTTTATAATTGTATCTGATGAAAGTCATTGAAAGAAGGCCACTGTGACTGGACTATCATTTTGAAAAGGATACTCCGGCTGCAGCAGGAACTCTGGGAACATGTGGTTATTATGGTGGCCCAGGCGACAGATGATGGTAGTTTGGATTAAGGCAGCGATTTTCAACCAGTATGTTGCAATAATTTTTAAAACATGCAATACCTGACTATTTAGTCAGGGGCACTGACCTCTTTTCTCTTAGACTGTCAAATAAACAAAGACAATAGCCAACACAACAAAAATCAACAATGGCTGTCTGGTGTGAATGAATCAAAATATATCTTTTTTTGTCCAATTGGCAAAAAAATAATATTTTTTTCTGGTGTGCTGCAGACTTTTAGTAAGTAGTTTGTGTGTGCCACAACATGAAAAAGGTTGAAAATCACTGTTATAGGCTGAAGTGGGCTTGAAGGATTTTTTTAAAAGAAATATTAATAGGACATAATGATAAACTGGACCTTGGATGCTGTGGGATTGAAAGATTAAGAAGATAGTCATGGAAAGGATTATTTTAAGTTTATGGTATTTATAATCATGTGGATTATGTCCTTCACTACTGTATATTTCAGCACCTTACTCAGCACAGGGCATGTATGAAGTAAATATTTGTTGAAAATGAATGAGCATTGTTTTAGTTATGAAAACATTATATTCAACTGCAATATAAATTATGAGTAGAAAATATATTCAGCAGAATTATACCCAATAATTTATTCTTTACATTGAAATTTAAAAATACACTATACATCCAGTGGGACCTAGACAATAGTTTATCTTTGTACAGTTTTTCCTAATAACATTTGTGTGACAAGCTAGTATGCAGTACAGTCATTTTATAAGAGAAATAATGATAAAACACTTCAAACTTATACTGAATCTTTATTATTTTTCTTACTATTACAGTGGTTCCCAAATTTGTTCTCCCCATGCAACACATTTTAGCTTTGTCATAAACAATTCTAGCTTTTTACTGATTCAAAAAATTAGAAAGAAAATATTGACATCTAGTTTCCTCAAGTTCCTTCTGCTCTTCTCAATTATGCTGAATTACTAACACACACACACACACACACACACACACACACACACATACTCACACTTTACTGTGGAAAATGTTATTGGCACTGCAAACTATTTTGGACAAGTATTCTCCTTAAAGTAAGGAATTGAAACCTGTACAATATTTTTATTCTAAAATCTTAATTCATTTTGTAAAGCATATTTGTCACTAGTAATATCAATGTTTGGATACTAAATGTTAACAGCACAGGCGACAATGCTCACACTGCTTGTATGGATATGCCTTACAGGTGTGTTCTGCTCCCGCTTTTGGGAATGAAGCCTCCCCAGCAAAGCCTGTATCTGCTTGTGGATTCAGTTGATGAAGGCTGTAACGTCACTGAAGGTGAACAGACGTCCACCAGCTTATCTGGGACTGTGGCAGAGCTTTTAGCTGGTCACCATGAGTTCTTTCCACCATGGCTATTGCTTCTCTGTTCTGCCCGAAAACAGAGTAAGGCTGTTACTAAAATGTTTACTGGTAAGCATGATTCCTTCCTGCTATCCTCCAGTGGTTTTCATGGATAAACTAGTCTCTGTGGCTCCTTAGAGGAGAGTATGCAGTGGAAAATCTGGTGGTTGCTTCTAGCAGCTCTTTGCAACAGTACTTTTTTAAAGTTTTGTTAAAAATAAGCCATGGGATGTTTTAAGATCCTTTAATATTACCTTTTTCAATATTCTTTTCCTAATTTTCTTAGTGAAGATTAGGAGTATTTCATGCCATGGTAGCTGCTATAGCTCTATAGAGCTTCATTTATTATGCTGTTATGTCGGTTTGTGATATTCTAACTAGACTAAGCATCTTGAGAGTTGTGAATATGCCTTGTTAAAAATCAGTGGTAGCCCTGGCTGATGTGGCTCAGATGGTTGAGTTGGTTGAACGTCATCCCATGCACCAAAGGGTTGCTGGTATCTTGGTCAGAGCACATGCCCAGGTTTCGAGTTCAATCCCCAGTCAGGAGAGCATACAAGAGGCAACTGATGAATGTTTCTCTCTCTTCCTCTCCCTCTCTAAAATCATTAAAAACATATTAAAAAAGTAAATCAATGGCAGTTACCAAGAAGGTTTTCCTGGTGTGAGAGGAGAGACAGAGGCAACAGCTTTTTAGGATACCTCTTGAAATATATCCTTTTTAAAAATCCTTTTCTGATATGTGAGTAAAAAATTGATATAATGTATAAAAGTACATGATCAGTTGTTTTTTTCTTTTTTAACTTTTTTTCTGACTCGACTTTTCTACTTTTCTTATTATCACAATAAAGTTATGATCCTGTTAGATCATGTAAAGCATTCTTTGTGCTTTATGAAATAAAAAGAGTGTAAAACAAGGACCACTCACAGGATTTATAGTTGGAAAGAAAGTAATTAAGTTATTGTAGTAGCCATGTCAATTTTAAGTAGTTCTATGCACTTTACAGTATGGTAAAACCTTACTAATTTGTTCAAATGATTTCCTCCCTCTGTGGGTTGTCCCTTAGATTTCCTTGCTGCTAATGGCAGCTCTTTTAGTTTCCATGTGTAGTATTTTTTGTTTTTGATAAAAACATAGTTGATAAGTTTGGGGTGAAAATGACAAGAGTGAACACTGATGGAGCACCTCAAGCCATCTCATCATGTAGGCATTGTTTCATCTCACATTATCACAAGAAGAGAGAGACCACATTCACATGACTTTCATTACATTATGTTGTTATAATTGTTCTATTTTATTATTAACTATTGTTGATCATCTTTCTGTGCATAATTTATAAATTAAATTTTATCATAAATATTTATGTATAGGAAAAGACAGTGTATGTAGGTTAGGTACTATTCATGGTCAGGCATCCACAGGAGGTCTGGGGATGTATCCCCTACAGATAAGGGGGGGACTGCTGTAATTCTTTTGAAATCTATTATATGTAATCTATGTATTGTCTTTACTAGGATAATTTATCAAACCACAAACTTATTTTCAGCACTATTTATTGACTCCCTTTCATCATACATTAAGTTCAGGTATGTGTGCACATGTGTGTGTCAGTGTGTTATTGATGTATTTCTAAAATATGCTCTTCTGAACTGTCAGCATTTTTATGCCAGTGCAACATTGGTTAAATATTTTTAATTGTTTGGTACAGTTACGTCCTAGACCTCTTTGTCATTAATGTTATTCTAAATTATATATTTTTACCTATATTCCTCCAGACTGAGTTTAATAGCATATTTTCAAAAATTATAACGACCCATGATATAAACCAAAAATATTATTAGATTTGGTTTAAAATTTTAGTTTAGTTTAGGAAGAGTTTGACATTTAAAATATGCTTTTGTTCCATCTATGAACATAGATTATATTATGATTTTTTTCGGCTTTTTTCTTAGATTTTTCCGTATTTCTTATATATATATACCTGTGCATCTTCCTGCTTATTGCTACTGCTGTAAGTTGAAAATGTAGTTTTTAAATTGAGAAGTATGCATTCAAATTTAAAACTTGCAGGTGCATAATCTTAGGACAGTAACATAGTAACATTTTTACTATGTTTAAATCAGTTTCATCTACTCATATCTAAGCACTTAACATTTTGTGAAGAGAATTTCTTTCCTCATGTGTATATTGTACTGACCAATGACATTTTTGTTACCAGCTTCAGATTAATGTAATGAAAAATCCCTTTGGCACCAAGCAGAATCTTGATTAAATATGAAGGTATTATCGTAAGCTACTAGCTATTGATACTTGTTATGGGACTAAAAGAAATAGCAGTCCATTTGAAAACATTTTGTGTATAAAAAAATTAAACTTCAAAGATTTTTATACATATTTATTTTATCTGATTAAAAAAATAATACTCCCAACCAGCATGGTTCAGTGGTTGAGCGTTGACCTATGAACCTGGAGGTCACGGTTTGATTCCTGGTCAGGGCATATGCCTGGGTTGTGTGCTCAATCCTCAGTAGGGGGCGTGCAGGAGGCAGCTGATCAGTGATTTTCTCTCATCATTGATGTTTCTATCTCTCTTTCTCTCTCCCTTCCTCTCTGAAATTAATAAAAAATATATTTAAAAAAAGTTTTAACAAATACATGCTCCATGTAGGTAATGTTTTAAATGACAACATACTCAAATAGTATATCATTCAGAGATAAAGTAATAATTAGCCACTCTTGACCACTTTGGATTAAATTCTGTGTATCCCTACCTAGTTGAAATCATGCTTTCTGTCAATTCAAATTCTATTTTGTAAATTTAACATTTACAAACCTTCAGTGTCACTGTATTTTCTTTTCAATAGTTATTTTAATGGATACATAATTTATTAGTGCATCAATATGCCAGAGTTCACTTAACTTTCTTATCATCATGCTGTTAGGTTTTATTATATTTTCCATCCCCACAGATTCGTCAGGATAATAAATAATTGTGCATGTTCCTAAGAAGGGAATTACATGTACAATGGTCAGAAGTTGCACTATAATAAAAGCAATTATTTTCAGTAACTTTAACTCGAGATATTCAAATTTTAGTTAGATATTCTTAGTTATGTATTAATGAACAAATAACTATCATTAATGATGAACACATTAATTGATTCTATGTAGATTCATATTACTAAGTATATTTAGATTTGGGAGCGCTTCATTTTTTTAATTGCAAGTATTTTATATCTATACTTGATGACATTTTCTCTGCTTTATTTTAGAATTAATCCTATGGCTCTATCCTCTACCCTTCAATCCCCTATCAAGCACTTGCACTTTCTTTCACAACTTTCTCTGCCCATCGCCATCTTAATGTAAAGAGCAAACTTCAATCAGAATCCTGGATCTATGATTTACCAGCTGTGCTACTTTGGGCAATTAACCTGGCCTTTATGAGCTTTAGCGTCTTCATTTTTATTTTCTTTAATTTTTAAAAATATATCTTTTATTGATTCCAGAGAGGAAGGGAGAGGGAGAGAGAGAGAGAAACATCAATGATGAGAGAGAATCTTTGATCGGCTGCCACCTGTATGACCCTACTGGAGATTGAGCCCACAACCCAGGCATGTGCCCTGACTGGGAATCAAACCGTGACCTCCTGATTCACAGGTAGATGCTCAAACACTGAGCCACAACAGCCAGGCAGCTTCTTCAGATTTAAAGTAGGGAAACTTATCTCACAGGTTTGACATAAAAAGAAGTTAGGTATGGTAAGTACTTGAAGTGCTGCTTTAAAACTAGTTGACTCAGTAATTGTTGCTCTCTCTTATTTGTTTCTCAGGAACTGAACCAGTTATTATGAGGTTTAGCCTGTTTTAATTATCTCAGGTTTCAGTTGTGGTATCTTAGGTTAAGTAGGTTTAATTTACAAATATCCTATTTAATAAAAGAGAAACATGTAAATTGATCATCCTTCTGCTACGCTCACCAGCCAATCAGGAGTATGCAAATAAACCTGACAAAGATGGTGTGTTAATTTGCATACACAGACGCTGGGCAGAGAGCAGAGCGGGAGAGCCGGCGGATTGCGGGGGACGTAGCTCCCTCGGTTGCTCCTCCCAAACCGCCGGGTGGAGAGCAGAGCAGGAGAGCCGGTGGAGAGTGGAGTGGCTTGGGGAACTTGGCTCAACAAGCCGCCAGATAGAGAGCAGAGAGGGAGAGCTGGCGGCTTGTAGGACTTGGCAGAGTGGGATGCCATGGGACGGAGACAGAGCAGGAAGGGAAAACCAAGAGACTCGGGGAGCACCAGGAATTCTGGGAATAGTAGTTCTGGTGGCAGACGGATCTCATAGACCAGCGGTTCTCAACCTGTGGGTCGAGACCCCTTTGGGGGTCAAACGACCTTTTCACAAGGGTCGCCTAAGACCATCAGAAAACACATATATAATTACATATTGTTTTTGTGATTAATCACTATGCTTTAATTATGTTCAATTTGTAACAATGAAAATACATCCTGCATATCAGATATTTACATTACGATTCATAACAGTAGCAAAATTACAGTTATGAAGTAGCAACAAAAATAATTTTATGGTTGGGGGTCACCACAACATGAGGAACTGTATTAAAGGGTCGCAGCATTAGGAAGGTTGAGAACCACTGATCTA